>NW_021620542.1:2889170-2908448 GCF_004785775.1 Grammomys surdaster
TGTAATATATATATATATATATATATATATATATATATATATATATATATATATATATGAAAGCAAACCAGCAGCCCATGCTGCATGCTATTGGCAGGTAAGCCCTGTTGTAAGAGATGGCACCCCAGTTGTGTTCTCCTTTGTATTGCATAACACTCACTCTGAAGGGGTATCCCACATACACATTCATATGAGCAAATGCAAAAATGAAGGTGGGGTGAGCAAACAAGTGAATGAATGCATTTAGAGCAAAGCTGCTAGATGTGCAAGCACTGTGTTCACTAATCGAGAGTGACACCAGAGTAACTGGAGATCTAGGAGAGCTTTAAAGGGAATTCCACAACAATGCCAACACTCATCTTACGGTGAACAGATCCAATTTACCTGACCTCATAATGGGTTGATGAAGGGATAACTTTGAATCAGTCCAACTGACTCTTGTTTTCCATCCGTGCCCAGGATAAAGCAAATGGTCTCTATCACCAACCCTGAGACCTGTTGACCAAAGAGGAAAGTACAAGTCACCTCGAGGAACCATAGGGCTAGAGCCACCGGCATTGCTGTGAATACTAAAGGGGGCTTTAAGCTGTGGAGAATGGAATTAGCTGAGTCCTTTTCTTTCCTCCGAAGCAAATATATTTATTTCTTCTTCACTTTCCTTTTGCCATTACTGATGTCTCTCATCCCTCAGCCTGGTCCTACACACCTGCACCAGGTCTTTGGGCGTGTTTGGATGGCTACAGAAGCAGCTGATGATATATGAGGTACAACCGTCAGCTTATATCTCTCCCAGTATTTTCTGTTTAAGAAACAAAGAATTGCACAGAGGACATGATGCAGATTCCATGTACTGTTTTCCAGTGTCCACAGCTGTTTCCCAGTGAACCAGCCACTGGGAATACTAAGATACAATGTTTCCTAGATTTTCTCCTGTAAGTTCTAGAGAAATGAGATCTGACAATGCAAGCCAACTATAATCTTCCAGTGGAATGTGTAGCTTCTCTACTTGCTGTAAAGTATTTCATTTTCAGTGCAAAGCATATGATTCTGAGTGTGACAACTTACCTTAAGAATGTTAATAGCTGAGGTGGAACTGAACCATTCTTACCATTTCAGGTAAATCTAAACTACTCCTAGTCAGAGTTCCATTCATAAACACCCTTGCTATATGTATTTATCCCATCCAGTATCCTTCATAGCTTCATGTTTAAGAAAGTGAGAACTGACTTATTTGGGAAGACTTGGAGATACTTGTTTGTAGTGTTAACATGGGAAGACAAAGAGGAAATGATGAAACCCAGATGCTCTGTTTATTGGCCTGTCTCATCTGTCTAAGTAAAATGGCAATGACTGTTATTATTTTTTAAAAATATTAAAATATAGGTCAGGTTTAATGTAGATCTGAGCATTGTTTTGCATTTTTTTCTGTAAAGATTTGTTATATAGATGTGAAAAATAATTTTTATTATTTAATCTTTGTCTCAAGAAAAGAAACATTAAAAGATCAGAATAACAAAAGGTAATATTCTCATTATTTTATGATAATTGTTTTTGCTGTGAAATCCTTTACAGTAACAGACATAAACTACTACTACTATAAAAGCCTCTTGAGTGTCAATGTATCATAAAATACTACAAACAGCTAAAAAATTAAGATGTTTACCTGTGCAGGTAGATTCGGTGGTATTTAATGAATCATTAATTTGTTGTAAAGGTTACTCTGTGCAAAACCTGTTTGACTCCTTAGAACAAAGCCCAGCTTACATTTCTTTTTCTAATTTGGCTTATATTTTAAACGTGAAGCCACATGGTAATAGCAAGGGACAAGAAGTACACTTTTGAAAGGCATCATCAGGCCAGGCATAATCCCAGCATTGAAAGATAGAAAAGAGTGTAAAAAGATCAAAGTCAGTCTAGGCTACATAGAGACACTAAAGTCATTATAAAAACAAAATGGGAAAAATAAGGAAACATTTAAAAGAAAAGGTACTTTGTCTACATGCCAAGCTATGACCCTGAACTTTGTAACTTTTGAAGATGTTTGCAAAGAAGCTTGTATTTTTCTTCAAAACAGTAAAACTTAGTTCTTGTTTGCCAAGAGGACAAGGTCAGAGAGTGAAGATTTATGCAGTCCTGACCTTGATCAAATGTGCTGAGTTACTGTTGAATGTAAAGTCCCTAAACTTTAAAGGTCAGAAGATTCCCTCAGATTATAAACAAATGAGTTCTTGGTGAAGAGACTTTTGCCAGAATACATCCACCCTGGAAAGGATGGATGCCACATTATTCTGAAGATGCTGTAGAATGAGGAACATGTAATATTGTCCTGCATAAGGTTGAAAGGTGCAAGCATTTTTCTGAAGTCTCATAACATTTTTTGTCCATAAGAACTGAGTCTGTCCCAATTTTCAGGTGAAAGGAGAGTTTGTAGTTTGGAGGTTTCCAGTAGCTCTCCAGTGACACTCAAGGTTAGGATTATTAGAAGCACTCCAAGCTGAATTTCTCAGCTCTGTCTTTTTTGATTTTATTAGTAGCCTAGATTAGACTTCAATTCCTAATATAGCCCAGACTGTACTCAAATTATTAATCCTATTGCTTCAACCTCTTGAATACTGGTATTATAGACATATATATTATTATGACTGCCTTCAGTTTTACGAAAATTTGTTATATTTTAGGAGATTTTTAAAGCAACATTCATACATGCACACACATAGGCTTGTAAATCCTTGTTAACACACACACATATACATCATTATCATACAGCAGTGGAAGACACATACAATAGGTAAATTCTTGATAGAGTTCACTTAAAAACAAGATCACTCACTGACATGTCAGAATAAAGTGATTTGCTAGTTAGACTTTTTTTTTGAAAAAAATTGTATCTATTTTATTTTGTGTATGTTTTGTCTTCATTGATTTTTTCTTTTTTGTTCTTTTTTTTATTGGATGTTTTATTTACATTTCCTATGTTGTCCCCTTACCCCATCCCCCACCCACCCCGGAACCCCCAATCCCCTCACCCCTCCCCCTTCTTCTCTGTGGATGTAACCTCTAACTACTTCCCCCGACTCCCACCTCCCCACCCTCAAAATTCCCACCCCCTGGGGCATCCAGCCTTCATGAGGTTTTACTTGAAGAAGAGGGCCTATTTTTATTTCTGTTGCTGCGATAAAATATCCTGGCAAAAAACAACTTGGGGTAAAGGGGTTTATTTTTGCTCATAATTCCTGGTTACAGTCTGTTATTGCAGGGAATTCAAGGCAAGAACTTGAGACAGCTAATCACTTTGCATCCACATTCAAGGACAGAGAAAAGGGGATTCATGAAGCTCTTTACTTATACAGCTCAGGATCCTTTGCCTAGGGGATGATTTTGCCCATAGTGAGATAGGTCTTCTCATATCAATTAACTTAAGGCAATTCCCATTGGCCTGCACATGAACCAACCAATATAGACAACTCTGAAGACTCTATTTCCAGTTGATTCTACATTGTGTCTGGTAAAAAAAAAAGCTGACAATCGTACCACCTCATAAGAAACTCAGGCATTATAGTATTTGTTCATTTTTGGCTGAGCATCATAAAAGAATCTTGGGGAAGTAGCATTATTTTCCATCTCTCTACAATCACTGTAAGAAGTAGGCATGTTTTGGCTATTTTACATAGAGAGTGAGGCTCAGAGGGTTTGAGGGATCATGGCCTAAATTGCTCAGCTAAGTGCCACAGCCAAGCTTCTAGCCACTCTAGCTAAAGATCCCTCTGAAGGGATGAAATGCATTGTAGATGCTTAGCATTATCTAGGGAAATGAGGTCATGTGTGGGCTAAGCAGAGCATATGGAAGCACCCCTGTAGCTAAGTCTGGTATTTCACAGCTGTCAGCTCCCTGTTCATCTACATGCATGTGAGAGTACACAAGAGATGCTTACAATAGGACAGGAACTCTTAGAGACAATAGGAACTGAGTAAAGTCTTCCTGTAGTCACTCCACTCATTTTAAGATGTACTAATTCTGACTAATCTGGAACTTCCCAGAGATCCTTCATCTGGAAGAGGGGAAGACAAAGAATCATGTTATTTTCTCCAACAAACTTTAAAAAACAAAACCATAAGAACTTCATAATTAACTTTAATATATAATATATATATAATTAACTTTAATATTTAATTTATATGTATATTTAATATATATAAGAGATTGATCTATTGTTTCTTGTAATCCTCACTGAAACTTACAAGGGGATTGTTTCCATCTACTCTTAAAAAAAAGGTTGACATCTTCATCTCCCTTCATTCCCTCCATCACTGTTGATGCCTGTGTATCTGTGCCTCACTGTCCTAAATAGCCCATGTTCCCTCGCTGTCATTATTGCTCCTTCTCAGACAATCTTCTAATCCAGTAGAAAAATACTTTCATTTTAATGTTTTGAAATTTTCATTAGAATCACTATTGCAGACGCAAAATTTTGATATTATCCCTTTTATATTCATCAAACAGTCTCTAGGAGCTCTTCATGTCAGTTTCAAGTACATAATTCTAGGAGGCCTGCTCTATAACCTAACAAAATAAATACAATCACCTGATTCTAGATAAAGAAATGAGGACTCTGGAAGTTTTAACAGTTTACCCCATAACATATAAGGCTCAACATGAATTGTGTTTTCACAATACAAAAGCAATTTCTACTGTGAATTGGTAGAGAGATTTGAGTCATTAAGAAAACAAAGTAACCAAATGGTGTTATGCTTAGAGATAACAAAGGGAAGATTGGGATGGAGAATATCAAAGATTCCAGGCAGGTGGAAGTCAAGAGAAGTGGTCTGAGTAGAAAGGCCAGAGACATATTTCCCAGTTGTTTTCCAGACAGACTACACAAGTGGGCCAATTTCCAAATTACCTCACCTGGCTTGGTGATATCGATGACGGTGACAAATCCAAAAGCAAGTCTGTCCAAGTGCTACCACACCTTAGAAACATCGACAAGGAACAAAGAACGTCAGGCTATCTTGGTTTAAAAATAAACTTCAGATCAAAGTTTTCTGTTAGTTGGGTCACCATGCAAGTCATCAGAAAGTCACTGAACAATGAGTCACTGGTTTTCTCTGTCTTTTAGATGGGAGTGGTAAAATGGAAACTAGAAGAAAAAAATTACTAAAATTATTTACTAAAATTTGACTAAGTCAAAAGTTACATGAATACTCAAAATCTAGACAGGATATAGTTGTGTTCTCAACACCTGCAAGTGCATGTAGACTCCCATCCATAAAAATCCTTGTTTTTTTTTTTTTATGAAATTTTCAAAGAGAATTTATGGTACAGAATGCAGATAGGGGTTCACATCAGCCAGCCCCAGGCAGTCCCAGTCCTAGAAAGTTCCTGCCTGATGGCCTCCTTTTCTTTTTATCACTCATCTTTCTCTGCTAGATTGTAGACCCATGCATCTGACACCCTTAAGTCTAGCATTCCAGTTCTTCCACTCTTTAATATCAACCACTAACACTAGTTATGACCAAGCATTCATCTTGTTAGAATTGACTAAGGTTCAGAGTATAAATTTTAGGTCTCATTCACTAAGGAGAAGAGACGTGGTAAGACATTTCTTCATCAATCATTGCCTCATTCAAGGGTCAGCACATATTTGTAATTGACTTTAAAAGTGCTAAGCAATATTTTGAGTTCTTTTCTATTTGCATCTATTGTATTGCTAGTTCCTCAACCTAGAATGGACCTTAATATTTGCATGTAATTAAAATGGTATAAAAACAGAAAGGAGGAGAAGGGATGGGATAGGGGTTTATGGGATGGGAAATGGGGGAAAGGGATATCATCTGAAATGTAAATAAAGAAAATATCCAATAAAAAACATTAACAACAACAACTACAAAGAAGTGCTAAGCATCATCCTAGGAACTCGTGTTCTAAAGAAAATCAAACCTTTCAGTCCCTAACCTTGGGAAGAGTAGATTCTAGTAAAGAAGAAGAAAGTTAAGCTAATAGCTTTTTGTTTTTTGTTTTTTGTTTTTAAAGGGAATCATGTGAACATGACTGCTGGCAATTATCAATCAGAAGAAAAATTAGGTAGGGCAATAGGTCAATGTTGATGACATGATATTTTATGCCACAGGGAAAGGGTATGTGGCAATGCATATTTCTTCATTTGGAATTTCTTGACTGTGTTTGTCAAGGTAATATTGTATGTGAAACAAAATGAATGAGACAGAGTCCCTAACCCTCAGGATCCCACAGCTCACTGGGAGAACCTCACCACTTGCTGTATTAAGCAGACAGATATGTCTTGGGGGCATTTTGCTATAGTAATAATGTACACATTGACCAAACTGAACAGATTGCAAGTATGCCAAGACTCTTAGTAATTTCCATAAAATAACTCGCACTTCATGTAAACATTTGAGCTGGTGAGTAACTCTGCTTTCCACCAACATCATTCATATCTGAGAACTTCCTTAATGCAATGACAACTTGCTTTTCTAATTGTTGGCCAGAGATTGTTTGAGCCCTTATTGAAACGTACTTGATTAGGTCTTCCACAGCAACTTGGCTAGGTTTCTTGTTGTACTGGCAAATGCTGTCTCCTGTACTGAAAAATTTGTTCTTTCAGAAACATGTGTACTGTCCCTGGATGGGTTTCATTAAAATTTAAGATTAAAAAACACAGACTTTTAAAATGGCAACAGAAAAGGACTTTGTATTCACAAGCTTTTTATAAATGTAGGTCACATCCTGGATAGTATGCCATTTTATCCCAGTTCTATGATGTTTTGTGCAGATACCTGGCTCAAAATTTTCTTATTCACCAAGAACACAGAGAGAAGCTCAATTATGGATAAAACTCCTAGCTTATATAAATAAACAATTTTCCTTTCATACAAACATGTATCCTCAGCCCTACAAATGTTGTAATAACACCACATTGTTATCAAGATAACTCAGTCATGTGACTGATCAACACCAAGCAGAGGAGTCTTTGTTTTCCCTTTTGTTGTGGTCAGATCCTATCAGGCAGTTATTTCTGAGCAGGCGACACAGAGATTGCTTTCCTTACTCAATCTCCAGGCTCCTTTATCCAGTTTGTATCCTCTCGATCAGTTTCTACCCCTTTCCTTCTTTATGAGATGATGCAAGAGTAAAAATGATTTGACAGGACTGGGCGACATGTTACGGGGGTATCATTCTAGTTTATAACTGTGTACTTTTTGTTATAGGTATGAGCTGACTTTGTAGCAGTGTTTGAACAGTTAGTTTCTGTCAGAGAAATGGAAGAAGCAACAGCTTTTGGCCATAGCTGGTGATAGATTGCATTGTTGAAGTCTTAAACATGCTGCCATCTTGCAGAAGACAGTTCGTTCCTCCCTAGCAGAGCCTCCAGATGAAGATGCCGGCTTGCACTGTAGGCCAGCTGTGGTCAAATGTCTTATTTCCTAACTGTTCTGAACAATGAGTCTAGGCAGTTCTTCCTGCTCCATATTTGTGAGATCTCACATCACAGTGTACACTCCGTTTTCCTGTTTCTTTTTTGCTATACTAAGTAATTTGTCATAAGTTCTCTTTTCTCCACATGTTGGAGCTCTTTGCCTTGGTAAAGTTTTCACCCTTCCCATGACATTTTTATATAGCAGCTCCCACTGCTATGACCGTGTCAGCATCAGGGGTAAATGACAGACAGGAACTCTGCTATCAAAGGTACTTCCAAAGGCCATGAAAGTCAATCACTGGATAAGATCAAGAACTTCCTTCTAAATATAAACTCTTTCTCAGCACTTTGAAGTAATAAATTCTGCCAAACTCATGCTCTACCTTAAGATTCCCCATAGGAAATCTGCTCCTTCCTAAATATTCTCTTTTCTAAGGACTGATTCAAGGTGAAATTTGTCTCATTGAATGCTAAATTGCTGATTCTATGCCCCATCTTTCTTTGGTGATACTGTGTTAACATAAAAACTTGCATTTTTCAGCTCTGAGAAAGTTCTTTCTCTGTGTGCTTTTGGAGAACCTTTTGCAATGGTAAAGATGTACCCAGGGCTGGCAACTTTGGCTTGGTTATCCAGTTTATTTGTTTGGGTTGTATATTTTGAACACGTGCCCGGGGCTTTTAAGAAGAGTTATGGGACTATGCTTACAAATAAAACTGAAAACAACGACATGAGCATTCCCAACACTTTAATTATCTACCTAGCAACATGTGGGCTTCTTTGATAGTTTAAAGGGCATAAAAGAGGGAAAAGTGGGGTACCTGGTGGTCTCAAACAGGATGACATAATGCCTAGCTTATCTACTTAGCAGGCAGGAAATAAAAAGGCATAAAGCCCTTTTACCCCTTTGGCTGTTCAAAGGTATGGCAAAGCGCCTTGTGTTATTTTCTCAATACCAATACCCTTTCCAGCCAGGCACTATCAGGACTGAAGGTCAAATTCTGAGGCAGTCAGCCTGGTCACTGATGTCAGGTGACAGGAATAGTCCCCTTCCCCCACCCCTAGTGTTTCTTTCAAGTGGTAGCAAATCACAGGGTATTGCACTCCCAAGAATGTGTGTTCACGTCTGTGGCATAACCATTTCTATTGCCCACAGGGAAGAATGCCAGTCTCCACAACCTCTCTTTCTGTGACAGACAGATTCCCAGAAACTGTGCCCAGAAGAGCTGGGCAGTTGCTTCCCACTGAGACCTTACTAAGCCTGGGTGGTGAACCAAAAGAATTTGGAAAGTATGAGAATCAGAAAGGGGTGGGTAATTGATATACATTTTCTTTTCTTTTAGGTCCTGAGGTCCCCACTCACCCCTTGCAGCTACAATTCGGGTCAATTGTATTTCATTCTAGACACAAAATCAAGACCCTCTCTTCTTCCAGGCTCTGTGGGGAACAGGAGTCATTAGAGGGTAGAAATAACGTTGTCTCCTTCCTTGCAAAATGTGGTTTTATTCTAAGGCTTTTGCAGGGTTTACTTACAATTACATGTCATATATGAGACTGGTTTTCCAATGGACGTTTTACACTGGGCAAGCTAGGAGTCTATCTTCACCCCTGCCCTGTTTTTGTTTTTGTTTTTAACTGTTGGGAAAAGGCAAATAGCACCACAGAGTTCATGGCGATTCTCCCCTAGTGAAGCAGTTAGAATGGAAATGTCCTGGCAGGTTGCTGGCTTTGTACTTGGATGTCCAGTAAATTTCATGTAATTACAGCTGCCTGCTGAAGGACCCTGAGGTCTCTGCAGGCTATTAGGATGTTAGTTATAGCCAGGAGGGAAGTGGGTAAGATCCAAGTCCCCACAAATGTGCTAGGAACTGGGCATTTCTATCAGAGTTGAGGCTGTTATAATAAGCCAGTCAAGCAAGGCAGAACTCAAAAGCTTATAGAGACTTAGGTAAGACCTGTGACCTGTCCCCTTCTACCACTTTAAATGGTAGAAGAAAGCAGAAGGGGGATGGAGCAGGGGGGCAGAGGTGGTGGTGAAAGGAGATTGGTAAAAGGCAGGTAGCTTTATAGGGAATGTCAGATTCTGTTCTGTTGTACTGGGATATCATCCTAGTAACAATTAAACAAATCAATGAACCCAAAATATTGACTTTCAGAAACTAACACTACATTTTGGACTCTGGAGCAACTCATAGTCTGAGTTGTTTGTACAATGTGTATTTTAGAAAATTATAAAGAACATTCAAAAAGGTATGTTCACTCTGGGCCAATATAGAGTAGCTCATATCCACACATCTGCTAGGAACTCCTGGAGGGAGATGTCTGTTCAATATGTATTGATAGTTTCTATTATTAGAGTTTATCAAGGATATTTCTTTCTCAAGAAAATGAATTCCTTGAGTTGAAAAATGGGAGCAACCACTTTCTTTCTCAGAAGTAGTAGTTATTTTTGTTCCTAATTTAACTCTGAAAATAATATGCAGGTAGCTGAGGTAGTTCCAATATGCTTCTGAGCAAGACAGTCCAGTTCCTCGTGTTCTTCACCCACAACACCCAGCACTCCTCCTTTCTTATTTAATAAGAACTTGTTTGGGTGGGATGGAATTTGGGCTGCTGTGAAGACAAACTGTCCTCTTTTAATGAAACTCAGAGAATAAGTTATTAAAGAGTGTTTGTATTCTATTTGGATAAAAGGGTTTCATCACCTGTGCCTTGCTCACACACATATCATAACATGATTTGATATGCATAGTTCACATACTTTACACACAAAGGAGGTCTGATGAATGGGCATTGAGGTGAATGGACCCCCTTGAAAACTAGGCAATAATAAAAAACTAGAAACACCACAG
The DNA here is from genome assembly GCF_004785775.1 of Grammomys surdaster. Lineage (NCBI taxonomy): Eukaryota > Metazoa > Chordata > Mammalia > Rodentia > Muridae > Grammomys > Grammomys surdaster. Next base: position 2,899,457 of record NW_021620542.1, read on the forward strand.
GAGAGTGTGAAACTTTGGGCTCCCATTTAAAAATGGAATTCAGTAAAGGGGCCATTCCTTTTTACTTATGAAATCAAAATTCCTTCACAAAGAACACAAGAGCTGGGAAGAGAGAAAAGTTAGAGATTAGCTAGTCTAGAATTCCTGAATCATGTTTCCTAGAGTTAGCAAAGCAAGTTTAGTCACCATCTTAACTAACCATTTGGATCGCTTTCAAAGCTTTTAAAATGTAGAGTCCAGAGTCCTGGCCCCAGAGATCCAATTCAGCTGCTACAAGGATGTTGTGACCATAAAGTTCAGAGATTGTAATATATAGCAGGGTTGTAAATAATCATGTTAGCATTTAGCAATACAAACATTTGGACTCATGATGTGATAAACACAATTATATTTCCTGAAGACAAGATCACAGAACATATTAAATTGAAAATAATTATGTTGTGTTTGAGCTACAGTATATCACTCTGGTGGGATGGCTGGGTTTGAACTTTCTATGTTGACAATGCTGGCCTAAAACTCACAGTGACTCCCCTCCCCCGTTTCTGTTCCCCATGTACTTGGATTAAAGGTCTATGCCACCACATCTGGCTCAAGCTTTTCAGTATTTTTTTATTTTTTTCTGACAAGTGCTCAAAAACACCACAGCTCTACAAAGGTCCAGTAACAACACTCTTAGGACATTCTGCCTCTGTGCAAGGGCCACACAAAAGACTAACCCAGTTCTCCCTGTCAACCAGTTATAGTTTTTCAGTCTGAGAACATACGAGAGAACATACAGGAGTTGGCCTGTGGAAGAGGCATAGAGACTGGAAAAGAAAGGAGTATAAAGAAAGCTAATGAAAGGCACAGGTGATGTGAATGACCAGGTAAGAATTCATCACACAGAAACCAAAACAGCTTTCAGTGCTTGCTCTAACTTTTGTCTCTTTCTCCACTTTAGAACTGGCAAAGGTGAACAACTTGGTAATATGAGAATCTTATAATGAAGCTTCATTTGGAGTTGTTTTCAGGGACAGGGCATAAACACGCAGACAAAATGAGAAATAATTCAATAGTCCTTTTCTCTTCTTACCTCCACTTCTTCAGGGAATATTTTGTTTGGAAACTAGGATTTAGCAGGAGAGCCCCTCTGAGGTGTCTTTCCCTGGAGCCTCTTTGTGGGGGAAGCACATCTGCTTCCCATGGTGAGCTTCTGTGCTTTACCGGTCCCATACTGTTTAGAGTCCCATGTTGGTTCTTCTCCAAGCTGAATTAAGAATAAGAAGCTGGGATGCCTAGGAATGTGCATCTCACTGGCTGCTTGCTTATCATGCATGAGATCCTGAGTCTCCAGCACTGTGCAAACTTTAAAAAAAAAAACTGTTAAGGCTGTCTGTTGTTCCTCACATTAGCTTTAACTCAGATTCCTTAAATTCCTCTGTTCTCTTCCCAGCACAGTCTCCTGGCATGAGAATACTCAAGGTAGGATTAAACAAAGTGGTTCTGCAAGAGATGATTAGGTTTCAATTGGCATAAATTCCCACTGACTCCATCCAGGTCATGTTTGTATTTATTGTATTTTACTATTCTAGTAAATAGATAAATACAAACAATTCTATCCATAGAAAAATCTTGAGGAAAGATGGTGTTTAAAAAATGCTATTTTTTTAACAAGTTTCAGTAGCATAGTTATTTACCTTGAAAGAGATTCTAAAGATCTCAAAGGAAGTACTGTTTATATTTGGGCAATAGAATCAGAAAGTCAAACAATATATAAAGTGAGAGGTTCCTTTAGGAATGGTGATGCACTTACTGTGTAACTGACTGTTAGAAAAAGAAAAATGCAGTTTGATATAGACAGCACTAGAGGCTAAGACATTGAAAGTAAGGATTTGAAATTTAGAATAGAAAGATAGCCTCAAGTACCGTTCAACCTGTGTATATTGGATGGATCTAGACCACTTGTGAGTAGCTGAGCCATTGAATTCTCGGGGTAGTAGACTTGGGTAACGAAACCTATGCTTTATTTGAATTAATAGGACAGCATAATGAGGAATGGATTGGAGCACAGTCAAGAAAAGATTGAGAAGAGAAAACCAGGAAAAAAATTATCAACATAGTAGCCCAGAAATGAATAAAGACATTTGTAATGGAAAGATAGCTCTTTGGTGGAGAGAAACAAATAGGTAAAACATAAACTTAAGGAAATGACCAACTAGATAACTAAGAATGGTGTTTGCCTTTACACCTTTGTCTGAGCTTGTTTAGTGTTACTAGTTGTGGGGGTATGGGTAATGAGTTTTCAAAAAGAAGGTGACATAGTAATATATGATCAGATAGAAAATAATATTTATAAATATTGTGAGAACTATTTCTAATAGTGTACTCAGTTAAACAGAAAAAGGCCAGTACCAGTTAGAGTTGAGAAAGCTTTCCCCTACTCGACTGATAAATAATTCTGACATCTTAGAAGAAAATATAAAACTAAAATTACTCTCATCAAAGATTCTGTGGAACTATGAATCTATCCAGTTCTGCTCAGATTCTATTATTCCCTATGACAGTTCTGTGCGTGCTGTGACTGGTGAAACCTAAACGACCCAACTAGGAATGTGGCCTTGCAGTGCTGGCTGAGGAAGAGTGCATCATGAAATGGCACCTCACCAGCCACAGTGGGGTTTAAGCACGCGTCATCACACTGATCCGTGCAATAGATATTTGTTTGAGACGTGCTTAGAGTCCAGGTGTTGATGGTGATATAACGAATGTGGAGGAGCTCAGGGCCTAACAGGATGCTCACACATATAGTAAAAAGACATAAAGATTGGGAAGACAAAGAAGACACAAGCACATAAAGACAGGGTGGATTCGTTCTATTTAATTGGTGTGGGAAACTTTATTAAGGAAGTGATATTTTACCTCAACTGGACTACTGACATTCAATTATTCCAGTTTCCTCATTTCCTATTTTCACCCTTCCTTTTCTCTCTCAAATATTTATGAAATCCTACAGAGCTTGGCATACTAGGGTAGGAGCTTTTTTGATTCTGATTAGGCAGGAATCTCTTCAAATAGTTGAGAAACTACGCCACCAATTCTGAACTTGAGCAACATTATGTGATATAACCTAAGTCTATATAGCACTATAGGAGACGTGGAAAACAAAGAGAGAAAAGCGAAACAATTGGAAAATAGTGGTCTTGATGTCTTTAATAACTGCTCTTTCATGCATGAGGACCAGAAAGATTGGTAACTGTGAGCTCCTGGCCCAGGGTACAAGGACCTGTTTGTCTCTGAATACTTGTAAGCCCCAAATTTCATATAGACACAATTCTTATGGCATGGAGATCAACTTACGGTGTTTTGCGTCAGAGTGTCTGAAAGTCATTTTATGAAACCTTGAGAGAACAAACGTTTAAAAATAATTTCAAGTCTCTGTTAGTCTTTTCTTCCTAAAAATATGAAACCTGCACTTTATTGGTGACCTTGGTTGTTGGGTGTCTTATTTGCTTTGAAAGCTGGGCTTTAGGTTTTATTTATTTATTTTTTTCTGTTGAATCCTGACGCTCATTCTTTCATTAAGGAGATTCAGCACTCTCCGAGTTGCTGATTGGCAGTCATTAACAGCCTGCTGCATGTCACAGGCTTAAAGATAAGAGTCAGGCTTGTGCAAATGAAACTTAAGCAAGCGCTGCTGTACTTTTCTGTCATTCTCTTAAGCAGTATAAATTTTGGCTGGCTATGGGGTCAATAAAAAAATTGTGGTATGCAGTTTAATTTCATTTCCAGGTTATGTGCTACAACTTTGACATTCAGCAGATACTGGCATCAAGACTTTCATTCTTTCCAAGATTCTCCCCACAGGAACTGTCTGGAATTCTTTTACATTGTGTGTCCGGTTCTTGTGCCAGTCAGCTAAAGACAGCCTGCAATCATCAGCTTCATCAGTTTTGGCTCTCTATAGAATGCCCTCCATTCAGTGATTAATTACTAGCTCTTCACTGACTTCTTAATCTTTGCTGTACTTTAAATTATTCCTTCCTTTGCATTATGGTAAGACAAAGAGACTAAACAGAATGTAAATACATGCTTCCCTCTCTTACTATCTTCTCATTCATCCATCCTTTAAAAATGTCTCAGAAATAGAGGCCAGCAAGATGAATTAGGGTAGTGACTGCCAAGATTGATCAACTGAATATGAACCCCCAAATCCACATAGTTGAAGGAATTAACCAACTTCTGCCATCAAGTTGTCTTCTGACCTCAACATGTGGCTTGGTACACATGTGTCCTTTGCAACAAATACACTCATCACATGTATTTCAAAATATTAAAATGGGGCTGGTGAGACAACTGAGTGGGTAAAGATACCTGCCCCTCAAGCATGATGAGCTGAGTTCCATCCATCCCCAGGCTCCACATGTTGTCCTCCGTCTCCCTGTGCATTCTGTTGCATGTATTAATACACACAGAGGTACATGCATGAAAGTATCCACTCACACATTTTAAAGCAAAAAAAGAACATACAAAATGTAAAAGATGGATGAAACTTATACACGGTTAGAACAAAAAAGAATAGTAGGTAATTGTTCTTTTCAATGAAGGCTTCAGCATCGAAAATCTGACATGATGAAAGTGTGCTTATGCCTTACCTTAGTAACTGTGCAGCCATACATCGTGCTAGTTTTAGTCTACCTCAGTTTTATTTTTGGTGAGTCAAGGTCTCACTTTGTAGTCCTGTCTGGACTGGAACTTGCTATGAAGACCAGGCTGGCCTTGTATTTGTATAGATCCACTCATCACTGCCTCATGAGTGCTGGGACTAAAGGAGGACATCACTACTACTCACCAATAGTGGTATTTTAATAAGCGATTTCTGTCATTTAAAGATGAGAGGCCTCTGAATATTGAAACTGCGCAGTTTTAAAAACAAAATTGACACCATTTTCCTGTTAAGAAATACTAAAAACCAGTGCTTAGTGAATGCATTAATGGAGCTTCTTGACAAATCACCTGTTAAATTTCAGCTGACAGCTTGTCATATGATAATTATAAATAATTGTAATATACGACTATCATAATGCATGCAACAAAAAAATTAGGAAAGTAATTAGAGTATATCCTTTGTTTCCCCCCTCCACTTCTTGCTCACATGAAAAAAATCACCCAATGTTTCACTGGGGTTGGGATAGCGCCAGTGGTTAATGGAATGCCCCACTCTACTAAAGAATTTAATGGGAATATCCATTTGTCACAGTTGCATGCTGTAATCTCCAGTAGCTGAGCCAATGGAAAATAACACTGCAGCATAATGTCCTCTGCACAGTACAGGTGAGGGTGAAATGCGGCAACTGAGTTGAGCTGGCCAAGGGAGGCTGATTTTTTTTTTTTTTTTTGAGAATGATAGATTTTTTTTTTTTTAGTTGTTGTCCCAGGTTGTGGGTGTGTGTGTGCATTTATTTCATATGCAGAGATTGTGGATGTTTACACACCATTGCACAAAACTCTTACCTACCTCCTGTGTACTGAAAGTCTATTGGCATGTCAGTGCCCTTTCGTTAGTAGATGAAAAAGGCCAGGGTCTGCGTCAACCATTTCTTGGTGTTGCATTTGAACATTGAGACCTGAGGAATTGGAACAAACCATGTAACCTTGTAGCACTGGTTGTAGAATTCACAGCTCTGTTCAGATGAGTTACTGGTTTCATTCTCCTTTGAAGTGTAGGTAGACTTATAACCCCAGGTATGGGAATGTGTCTTCTGTCTCCAAGTTAAGCCAAATCTTGTTTATTTTAGGGTCTCCTGTTTCTCTAGTTTGCCTTCATGCTTCCTCTGTGTTAGGAGAGGAGAACACATGCAGCCGAGCACTGCTACACAAATTCAATCTAGGAGTTTATCTCTAGCATTTTAACTTGTAGCAGTGAATGTTTGAGGATTAAAACCATTCATTATTATTTCATTTCTGCTCGTAGCAACAAGTTAATAAAGAATGTTAGACGCAGCCTAGCACCTGTAGGAATGGTCTGATATTAGCTTCAGTGCTTATGAAACTACACACATGTCATTTGGATCTCTGCTGTGCTTTTCCATTCTAACTGGATTTCATAAAGAAAAAAAAACCCATACACTCCTTTCAAGGAAAATATGATTAACAGCAATTTATTGCATCTTTTAGTTTATATTTTTCATCATTAAAGAAATAAAATAAGTTTGGATTTGAAAAGATATAGGTGCGAAATTCTAGTTTAGCTACTGGCAAGTTTTCAGAATGGCTAAATTTTGAACCTCTTCTGATCCTAGTTCCTTAAACCCTGAAACTAATAATATTCAGTCCAAAAGGCAAAGGTTATGTCTGGAGATGAGGCCATGGCTTCTAGACTTAGCCCCATGATCAAAGTAATTCTTTCTTACTTTTCTTTCATTGAAAAAAAAAAAAAACAACCCTGTATGTAACCACTATATTCATGAACCTCTCAAAAGGTCACTGTGTGCCTTTTGAAAACCTGTGGGAGGTGGGTACATAGTTCTACAATCTCAGTACCAGGGTAAAGGAGGCAGGAGAATCAAGAGTTCAAGGTCAATTTTGACTACAAGAGATATTTTTTCTATGACACCTCACCCATCCAAGCAAAACAACGTGTAATGATACCATGCTAATAATACAAGGTAACAGAAATTATGACAGTCAATATGATTATTTTAAAATTAATTTTGATATGTTACCTGATAAATGGAAATAAAATCTCACCAGTACTTCTAGAAACAAACTGCTTTGGATGGGGTCCAAAACAAACTAATAGTCACCATAGCTGACTTGCACACTCAAGGGGGTGTGTATCACAGTAAAACTCCAGCGTGCTGTTCTTCACAGAATGCCAGAGCTGGAAGGGAACTAAGCAGGTGCAGCTCTATTTCTTCATTTTCTTTTGTGCAAATGGCTATCATGTTTAAACAGTCCTCATATGTTGTTCAGTGATGACTTGGAAAAACAGTTCATTTGACCCAGAACTTAGAGATAATTGTGGATATTTTAGCATCAGGTAAAGGGGGCAATGGCACCTGAATTTGTATTTTACCTTTGCCTTAGCAACCTGGTGTAACCTTACAGTCTCAGAGACGTAGTTTCCTTGCCTGTAATGATGAAATGAGACTATTCAGAAACCTACCAACCTCTAATGTTCTTTGGTTAAAATATCCAGAAGACAAAGCAGTCCAGCTGCTGTACGAGATGCTGCAGCATCAGCTGCTGAGTGCATTTGCTACCACTGTGGTCATGTGTGTGTGTGTCTGACTGGAATCTCACTCCCACTTCTACTTGGATGTCTCTGTTCCTTCTATCTTGCCTTCCTCAGCAGCATCACCCTGCATATGTCTTTTGTACAATAACAGCTGAGACTAGATGCCACTCAGATCCCTATTTCTTTTTTTAAATACATTTGGTTATAACAGGGACTCAAACATCTAGGACCTTCTGGTGCTGAAGAAGTTGAGTTCGCCATTTATTTGTACTGTGATCAACATTGCTCACCTTGGCAACAGCCAGTACTGAATTCTCTGGCTAGTCTAACTTGCTCCTAGTGGGGGAAGAGAGTACTTCCCAGACTATGAACCACAAGTAGTCAGGCTTCACTGCTAGGCTCTTCTCAGCAAGGTCAGATGTGGAGGCAAAAAGCACCTTGTCTTTCCAATACCCAGAGGAGGTATTTCCAACATCTGGATGAGGAAAAGTGGGGCCTTGAGTTCATGAGGGAGGATGTGGCAAAGAGAAAGACAATCTGTAGTTTATATGCTGGAGGAGAGTGGTTTATCAAGGAGCTCAGATTTCTAGATTAACTCTTAGGGCAGAAGAACAGTTGTTCATAGTCTCTGCACAAGCTTTCAGCGTGTACCATTCAAAACTTGGTTAAACATAGCTTGGAACTTGCACAATAATGCAGTTCTTTCTGGTTCTCACTGTAAGGCTAATGATTCAAAGAGGAGAAAAAGGAGGTAAATAAGGGAGAATTGGTCGAGGGTGCTTCTTTACTCCCAACATGTTGAGAAACTAAATGATATCTCCTAAGACCCCTTCCAAACGGTATGCCTTCTTTTTGCAGTGTACAGTGGGCAGAGGAATAATGACCGTCTATTCAGTAATTTTCAAGTGTATGGCATGCAGAGGATTGAAGCGAATATGCAGGCAACTAGAGGGGACAGTCAGGATGCTAAATACTGGACCACTAATCAGGATGCTAGATACTGGCCCACTAGGTTGCTTCTGAAAGGGTCTGCTTACCTTTGCTCCTTCCAAGACTGTTCGGAGTCTGCAGGAGTAAGTGCTGTTTGCATTGGCTGGCCTGAACACAGAATGAGCAGTGGAGGTGGCTTGAAGGCCCAGGCTTCACTTCACTTGACCTTTCTCATGGTGTTCCTAATGAATTTTGATGGGCTGGTTGCCAATGGAGGCTTCCAGGTGCTGACTTCCCCCACATGCTGGAGATCTTATGAGTTGGGAAGAAGGTTAAACACGTCTTTTAGCTAGCAATCCGCACCAGGCACCTTATTCACCCTGGTCCAACAACTGGTGCCTGTCTGGAGAGGTTTTTGTTGTCTTTCGGGAGAGCCGGAGAGCAGTGCTTTGGCTAACATAAAAGCAAGTAGCTGAAAGCACCCTAAGAGTTCTCACACCAAGATTTGGGTACTTCCCTTCCTTCCTCTCTGCCTTCAAAGTAAGAATCCTACAAAAGTCCGAGAAGGAGGCTGCCAAGGTGAACTGGGATAGACACAACTCAGTCTCATCAATGAACGCCCCTTGTATTATTCAACTGCTTTGAATAGGGCGCGACCAGTCTTCCTCTTGTGCTTCGGAAGCAGAGCGGGAAGCGCCCGAGTGTGCGAGTGCGTGCACCGGGATGAGTTGAATGAATCTGAGAGGGTCTTTTCTTGCTGGGTGGATGGATGTTGGGGAGTGACGTCACCCCGCCCCCTCCCCTTCTCTCCTCTCTCTCTCTCTCTCTCTCTCTCTCTCTCTCTCT
>NW_021620542.1:2908548-3001790 GCF_004785775.1 Grammomys surdaster
TCTCTCTCTCTCTCTCTCTCTCTCTCTCTCTCTCTCTCTCTCTCTCTCTCTCTCGTGTTTGTGTGCGCGCGCACGCGCTGTGTTTTGTGTGTTGGTGTGTGTGTGTGTGTGTGTGTGTGTGAGTGTAAGCGCCCACTCGCCCAGCTCTCTAGCCTGTCCCTTCTTACTCCAGCTCTGTGGCCCTCAGTGAGTCCGCGGTCCAGATTGAAGGTTCGCTAGCGGGCGCAGCGGACTGGCTGTCCCCGCCCGGGACGCACCCACACTCACACTCGGGCGCAGACGGCACGCACACACAATCCCCAAGCGCTGGGCACAGCGATTCCGTGGAATCTCCAGCAGTTATGAAGATTTTAGAAATCACCCCGACAAGGAAACAAAGAGAGAAGCCTAGAAAATTACTTTCCTGAGCTCCCTCATTTCATTTCCCCAACCGAGCCACCTCGCCGGCAACTGTGACCGCCAGATTCCCGCCAGGTTCAAGGTGTGGGCTGGCCACTCCGTCCTGGCCCTGGCCAGTGTAACCGGGACCCCACTCCCGAGCTGCGAGCACCCCTCGCCTGTTCCCCTCACCCCCGCGGGCCTCAGTATTGGGTTATCTTGCTCGCGCTTCACTTTTGGGGAGAAGACAAGAACTGGAGGGAGGCGCTGAGGGGGGCAGCCGAGTTGCTATTTGTGGCCAAAGAATCTGCTTTAAAAGCAGCAGCGGCGACAGCAGCAGGAAGGAGGAAACCAGAGAGGCGGAGGGAGGAGGCGAGCCGCGGCCGGACCCCCCAGCAGCGCGCCGGAGCAGCCGCGCGCGAGGAGGAGGAGGAGGAGGGCGCGGAGCAGCGTGGAGGAGCGGGAGGAGCGTGGAACAGCGGGAGGAGCGGGAGCGGCGGCGAGCGGCAGGCGCCAGGGCCGAGGACGCGGCGCTGGCAAAGGGAGGCGGGGCGCTCGGCTGCACGGCCGGGACTCCCGCGGACTCGCCACTTGCGGCTGCCGCGCGGGCTGGGCGGCGGCGGCTGAGGGACTGAGCGGCCGCCCGGAGGCGGCGCGGCCTCGGAGGGCTGGAGCGCGGTGCTGGGAGCGGCGCGGGCGGCGGCTGCCCCGAGCCGACGTGAGAAGGTAAGCCGTCCGGGTTCTGGAGCCCGGAGCCCGCTCACCCCGGGACCGCTGTGTGCCCGCAGCGACTCCACTCAGGACCCTGCTCTGCCGGGGGTCGGCGATCTGCCCCGGGCGGCAGCGGCCCGTTCTGGGGGGCGATTTTGGATTCTCTGTACCGAACTGGTGCGGAGAAGGAAAAATAGGAGACACTCGAGGGTCCGCGGCTGCCTGCGGGAGGGGGGTGTTTGGAGCGCTTTCTGTGGCCGGATCGGAGCTCTAGTTCTCCTGCGAGAAGCTGGTGGACTCACACACACTCGTTCCACGGGAAGGAAACACATAATTTATTATGAAGAGTTGAAGTAGTAGGAAACAATTCAAAAAGCAAGCTACCAACCAAAGATCCTCTGCTTTGCTACACACTGGTTGTAGGCTTTTCCATAGACATGTTAAAAACAACAACAAAAACTTACCCTGGTTCTTCTCCGCGACGTTGATTTTATTTTAAATCTTTAACTAGTGAAGTCAGTTTTGGTTCCGCTTAGATTTGTCTTTTGAACAGTAAGTATGAGGTTGGTTTTCATTAATCCTGTGGTCTAAATTACAAATAGTAGTGCTGTTCTTCAAAACCCAGACTATCACAACCCACTTGTGTTGTTTCCAGTTCGCCTCCCACCACTCTACTTGCCTAGCATCTCCTGTTGCCCGGGTTTCTTCGACTGGATTATATATCCCCCAGCCTCATCTACAATCTGCACCTTAAATGCCCTGGAAGATTCCTGAGGGATCGCTGGCTCTGTATTTGCTCTTAAATTGTTTATCTTTTCTCTTTTACGTGCTTGCGAATTAAGAGGCAGCAGCTCACAAATTTTGAGCCCTTTAGTAACTAGTAACTGTTCAGTTCACAGATTTGAGGTTGTAATTAGCTACAAATGCAGACTTTGGTGTATTTATAATTTTTGCCGGTCTGTAGCACAACTACGCTGACTCCCTTCAACCAGAGGTACTTCTGATGGTGTGCCTATTTCTCTGTATCAGAGTGCACACACCAAGGTCTCAACTTGGTGCAAATACAGGATAATATATCCAAATTCAAAACATTTTGATTTAAACGAATCTTCAAATTATCCCAATTGTGAGAGCACTGTTGATGTTCATGGAAAAGCTTAGTAGACATTATCCTCCTTTGAACAGATTTCCTATATGGCCCATAGACATTGTACCAAAGAGGAAGCACATTTTCTATGGTGTATCCAAATTCTTGAAACAGATCTCCTAAATGGACAATAAAATTTCCCCTACCTCCTGCCTCCCATAATTATGTACTGTACTGTCCTTTTCAATGGAGCTAGCAATTCTGTGACAGATTTTTTAAATTCACCCGCATGTTATCAGCTATTATTGTACTTTCAAAGTGTGAAATTGACAAGCTGGTCAGTTTCATGAATTCAGCTGTCAGATTGTGTCCAGTTAAAAATTGCTAAAAGCTGTAAATGTGCCTGCCTGGAATTTTCTTTTGTGAAGGAAAGACACAAGGGGATGGAGAATTAAAGGGTGTTATTAATTGTAAATATTTTTAAATAGGTACTGTTGTGAGAAATACATTGAGATTTCTACAACCACAGAAGTGTTATTTAGATTTGCCTCTCTAATTTAAAATAATGATCACTTAATATAAAACCCTCAGTAATGGTGATACAATAGAAATGGGATTCAAATAGGAAAAGTGGCCCTCAGATGTATTTTAAGGCAGATGGGTGAGATACTACTTTCTAATGACCTGTAAATAAGCAGATGTGTCAACTGTCCTATTGTGCTAGTTAAATGGCAAAAATTCTTGGCCAGTGAAGTTGGACAATTAATAAAAGTAATGAAATGCATATATATATACACATGTGTATATATATTGGTATGTATATAATTATAGGTACAAAACTGCTTAAAATACTGCATGCCATTATTTGACATGCTTTTTAAGATAGACACTCATTTAAAACCAAAATATCCAAAGTCTAGAACTAAAAATTGGATTCCCCTCAACTGCTGCTATTTGCTAAGCCACTAGGGGCCTGTATAACTGTTCTTATATTCAGGAGACACCCTGCTATGGCTTACACAAACCCTTCCTAGAAGACATTTAAGAAAAATACAAGTAGTCAGTTCTGTAAGTTTTTTTTCTTTTTTTCTTTTGAAAAACTCCAACCCGTGCTCTGATGTTAGTTGTGAATGCTGATTGAAGGATATTTCAAGAATTTTATTTAGGTAATCTGTGGCACTCCGGTATTAGGGTGAATTTCCATAGAGACTCTGAAACAACAAAAAAAAATTACTTATTCAGATTCTTATACAATGCCTGTTTCTTAGTTTGTGGTAAAATAAAACAAGAAAAAAAAACATAAATAACTTTTCCTAATTGGTCTGATAAAGGATATTGCTTACACAAGCCAAGTTTAGAAGATAAACAGAGCAGAGTTACTGTGAAGGAAGTATACACACAGATTAATAGAGTGATTAGAATGCTTTTGAGAGTACTGTGTAAGTTTGAGAGGAAGGAACTCTGAAGCTCTAAATGTAGTTTAGGCAGCGCTTGAGTGACCTGGACTGAGGATGCTGTGTAAATTTTTAGTGTCTGTTTCAAAAATTTGAAACCGATCAGCTGTGCCAATCTTGATGACATTAGACAGTAAGGTCAAGTCTACTTATACTGATCTTTTGTTGATTTTCAGTTTTTCAAACTGAAACTGGTGATTCTTTGTAGGACATATTGTAAATATTTCCATATTGGATTCCTTCAGACTTACTTGATCTATCATGGCACTGAATGACTCTGTATTTTAGAGGATAGATGTGGAGTTATCAACACTATCTTGTATGAAAAAATGTCACCCTAAAGAAGATCGATTCTTCAGGTTTTTTTTTACGCATCTCTTGCTAATTTCAGTACGTATTTGTAGGTAGTCTAAAGTTGTAGCTTGTGACCTCAGAGCTTTAGACTTATCAAAGGCTAATATCTTTGACATCTATACAAATGGCCTTTAGTTCTAGTACCCAAAAGTTTCTTTGAAAGAACTTTACATTTGATGTAGAATACTTAATAGGGTAGCTACAAAACACACTTGCAGTTAGCAATCCAGATATTTAAGGTACTAAGTATAGAAATAATAATGTTCGGTTTTCCAGGAGACTCAATGTGTATTTGGTAAGTCACATTTTTATATGAGGACAGTCATTTTTAATTGAGAAGGTCAATATGAGTAAATGAGATTGTGTTAAACCAGATTTATTGGTAATCTCTTGCTGCCTTGTGGATTTATTTATTTTTCCTTGCTTAATCCTTGTACTGTTCAGAAAGTCGCTAAGGAAAGCTCTTTAATTGTGGTTGCACAAAGGTAGTTTGCTGCCTCAAGCAAAATCAGTACTTTAAAACCTCCTGGTTTATATTATCACTAATTTGCCAAGAAAGACCAAAGAGAGGAGTTATTTTCTGTAGACTATGAGACTGAGGATCCCTGTGTAATACTTCAGCTGAAGCAGTCTGACAATGTGTTAGGAGATTACTTAGTATTTGCCAGTGACTTTTGTTGAACAGGCATCACTTACCTAAGGGTCTGTGGTTTTATATCTCAGTGACATTTCTCTCAAAGGATGGATTTGTTTGGGTATTCCTTAAGGATAATCTCATTTGCTTCTAATCAGGAGTTGGTAATGCTTATGACAACATCATCTTTGGCTTGAATATATTTCAACAAGGAAAGTGTCCAAATTTCACCCCCCCCCTTAAAAGAAGAAGTATATTTTAGTTTTCCACAATTAAGGTCGAAGGAAAAACAGCTAAAAAAAATACATGACTTGCAGTCACTGATTGCTCATCTCATAAAATTATAGCATCCAGTGTAAAAATTGAGATTTTTCTTCCTGTTATAAGTCTTGGCAAGGTCAAAGAGCAAATGCTTATATTTTGTAGCAGTCTCTAACCTAATGGAACCTAAATACTGATGATAAAATGGTCAGTTTGGAGCACACAAGGCAGCCATGCCCATGCCACGAAATTACCTTTAAGTGTTAGCTCCTTGTTTCCTGTTTAACAAATCACTGATGTTTTTGATGCAGCTAGCTGATTTCATTTTTTGTCATTTATAAATTAAAGTATCATAAAGATTTGGGTATTAAGACTTGGCATTAACGTAACTTAAGATTCTGCTCATTCCTATTGCCACACTTCTTAAAGCAACTCGAAAAAAATGGCCCACGATGATGCTTGCAGTGTCTTCTCTCTCAAGATAATTCAGTGGTCAATTTTAATTAGTTCTGTTTGTTGCTGATATACTTAATCAACCAGACTATATCAATTTTTTTTAAAAAAAGAATGCCTTGTCATGGCTCTTTAACCATGTTCTTCTGTTCCTTATGTCAAATTTCTGTACGCTACAGACAATAAAATGAGAAAAAAAGTGACAATTTGGAAAGCAATGGCTGCTCTTTGTATCGGCAAGGGTTGGGTCATAGATAAAGGCAGACAGACAGCAATGGTCCAACCACTTAGGTGTTCTTCTCCCCCAACCTGCTTCGATCAGACACAGCTTTCCACTACCCATGGCTGTGTGGCACTGAGAACATAGTGTTAAGAGCTGGGTCCCATAGCCAGCCGAGCACCATCTGAGCCTAGGCTTTGTCGTGGTGCTTTGCGCTCACTGACCAGAAAGACTGCCTTACTTTACTGAGGTTTGACCTTCAGATAACAATGTCAGGAGCTTCAGAGGCCTTTCCATGTTGCTGTTCACTGGCTTTAACATTTGTAAATCTGTCAGCTTCCCGAGATTAATTGAATTTCTAAAACCTTAATTGTCTTTAAAGAGCAACAGAAAAAGCCAACCTTTGAGCTAATATAGCAGTATCTAATGAAACTGAGGTTGACAAATTGATTGTATTTTTTAAAAAAGTGTTTCTTGACTCTCTTTAGAGATCTGTGAAAATTGTATTTTAAAATAAATAGAATGATCAGCTGTAAGCATTGGAAACCAAGGTATAAGAGATGCCTATGGAATGTCAACTCACTTCCATTTCTATCTATCTATCTATCTATCTATCTATCTATCTATCTATCTATCTATCTATCTATCATCTATCTGTCTAATCTATCTTTGCTCCAGCCTTTAAAAAGATGGATAGCAATAGGTTTCCTCTAAGGAAAACTCAGGTTCTCTGTCCTATCACATCCTGCTGGGGAGGGAGGCAACACTTGAAAGTTTGAGTTTCACCATCTCTGAGGTGGAGAGAATAACTATCCAAGAGATGACAATCCAGCTAACTGTGTAATAAAAAGTTTCTTATTTTTTTGAGGTTAAAAAAAAAGCCTTATATCTATTAGCCATGTGATAAGTATGCTTCATGCTAGGCACATATTTTATGGTAAATAGCGGTCTGGATCATTATCCATTTGCTCTCAATTGTTGATGACTGATTTAAAACTCAGATCTGTTGGATGTAGGTGTCTGTATATCCTTCCCTCCTCCTCTGCTTTCTGCTGTGTATTTGTTGTAATCACTGCAGATCCTAGAACAATCTTTCTTGCCCAGCGTGTTCATTGCAGTCTGTGCATATTAGCATGCCTCAGTACACCACTATCTCAGAAAAGCTTTCAAACTAAAAGCTAGAAATGATTTTGCCTAGAATGTTCGGGGAGCATTTCCTTTAAAAGTCAAGAATGAATTAATAGATTCCCAAGGATAGCTGTTGATGTGGAACTGCAGTTTGGGGAAAGAAATGCTTAGAAACGCAGTTAATTAAAATACTAAACCAAAATAAGTGCTTTGAAAAAAGTGCATTGCATCTTAGAAAGCTGCTCAGCCCTTGCCCAATGCAGCTGTCTTTTCCTGAAAGATCCAGTTTCAAGAGCAATGATGGATGGTGGGTGCCTGTAGCCAGTTGTGGGGTTTGCTCTGAGGTCAAATGTGTTGATGGAAGATAGGGATTTACTTACTGCCTTCTGTCTTTCCCTAAGACCCACCAGCACAGTTCCACAGGAAGAAATTAGACTAGCCACATCAAATGCCGACACACTGTCCTATTATAAGTTAAAAGACATTTGTTTTCAATGTTCAGCAGAAGATTATTTTCCATCCTTCCCAATGTTCACTACAGCAAAATATTCAACGACACTAATCATTTCTTTTTTTCACAAGTAGACCCTCAACTCCCTGGGAAACATACCTTATCTCCATGTTGTATTTTAATCGAGATATTCTTAAAGGTTTTTAAAGGCAGGGGGTGGGAGAGAACATTACCAATTCATACTTCTCTGGTTGAAATGGTTCAGGCTGATTCTTTAGATCTGTTTTTATACCTTAGTCTAATCTATCTCGTTATTGTTTGACTGGCAGGGAATAATCACCTAGAAATACTTTAAATACTCCAAATCTACTTACTGTTCATGTAATCATTCTTATTTATTTTTTTCTTGGAGAATTATAGTAGTTTCATACAAGAATAAAATATTGAAGGAGGCTTGCATGGATAGGGTACTGCTCTGAGCTCTTCCTTGATTCTTGCTTTCCTCTCTTAACGGATTCTTTTTTCTTGTGATGTTTAGACCTCCTGGCTTCCATCTCTATTATAAACTCTTTGAATATTGATTAATCTACTCAGATCCTCCTATGCTGTCTCCTCAAATATTCCTTTCAAGTTAGCATAGAGCCAAAAATTTCTGCATAGATTACCCTGAAAGTAGATTTCCTAGCACTTGTCAAGTACCTATCCTAAATTTTTATCAGCTGGATAGATTGTTGTAAATAAAAGGCTTTCCTGAATCCCCAGCTCTGTATAATAAGCTCTAAATAATATCTCTCACACAGTATTTTTAGTCACTTTCCTTCACACCATACCTTATCTGATTTAGCCCTCTGGAAGGAACCTTGGTGTCATCCTTTGCACCTTTCTTCTTTCCTTCTTGTTGCTATCCAGTTCTGTAGTCATATTCCTAGAATTACTTTATTGTATGGCTTCCTTTCCCTTTCTGACTTTACCATGTGCTTGGATGTTCAGCAGTCCATAAATAGCTTTCTATGTTGTCTTAGTGTCTCTCTCTCTTCTTTGCTGAAATGTGGTGGGTTATTTTTCTGTGTCTATACAATCAAGCGTTAACTCCCCATCAACAGCAGGCAGAGTCCTCTGCAGCCTGACTGTAATTTGCATGTCTTGTGTGCTCTCTCATTCAGAGCCCCAAGGTGACCTGTATTTTTTTTGTGCAGGAGCAGATCCTGAACTATCCTGGAGGAGTCTGGTGTGGGACTCTCTGCTTCTCCAATATGGTTCCAAGAATCCCTCCTTTCTCCATGTCTGTATTATTGTATCAATTTGTGACCAATGAAGTCTTTCTAAGTATTGTCTAATCAACTAATGCCCAGCTCACTCTATCTTTTTCTTTGAATTGAATTGAACAAAGGATTTGAATTTGAGTTGAATTTAATTTAAATCATGAATGTAAAGAATAAATTCATCATAAACCAATGGTTCTCAACCTGTGGGTTGCAACTCCCCACAGAGGTTACATACCAGATTACCATCCATATCAGACACTACATAACAATTCATAACAGTAGCAGATTTACAGTGATGGAGTAGCCAATGAAATAATTTTATGGTGGGGGTGGGGGATCACCACAACGTGAGGAACTGTATTCAATGTTCACAGCATTGGGGAGGTTGAGAACTACTGTAAATATATGCCTATGATCATAGGCTGGGGTTTTAAGAGATTTAGCTTAGTGGCAGCCTAAGCTATGTGGATGCTCTAGGTTGAATGCCTTGAAAAACACCCAGGGCTCTGTGATAGGTGAAATTCAGCATTCCTCTTTGGAGAAAATTTCTTTAATATTGTTGATGTTGCAGGAACAATGATAGTGATCGATCGTTATGCAACAGTCATGTTAGTGGTAGTTGCTAAATTGTACTGAGTACTTTCTTTAGTGCTAGACATTCTGCTTGGTTCCTTCCTTTCAGTATTGTGTTTAATCCCTAAATTAATATTATATAGAATAAATGCTAATCAGATATTTCTATGTTACAGTTTCACAGGAAGAAAAACTAATTAGGAATGAGCTCAAGGTTGAGATGTAATATGGGTGGATCCCAGGGCCAGAATTATGTCAGGCAATGTTAGGAACCAAACTTTATCTCTGTTTCACACTTAAGTCCCTCTTTCTTGTTTACAAAAAACAAATGTTAAAAAACATATCTCACACATAGCAAGCAAGTTTTGCTTCCTTGGCACACATTTATGGAAAAATATAAGCATGCGTAGAGTCTCTGTGCCCATTCTGAAGATTCTCTTTCTTATTCTACTGAGAAACACTTTTCCCTACAGGGGTTTGGGCAGTTGACCTTCGGCTGTTGTTGCTTTCCAGCTCTGATATGTCAGGTTTCCAAGGCAGTAATGAGCTGCTGAGTTGTGGACTCAGTCCTGGATATGGTTATGTGAAGGATCTGTACCAAAAAGTGATTTTAAAGCAATAAAACCTGGCACTTTCATATTACTCACTAGGAATCAAAAGCATTTTTATAAAGAGAAGTATAAATCAAGCAGGAATCTCCAAAGAGCAGCCTCCCATCAAAGAGGTGGAGCTCGGCCAAGGGGGTGGTACATCCCTCCTCTGTTTGCTGGCAGCCAGCCTACTTCACGTTTATCTGGGAACTTTTGTCCATTAGAATGGCTTCTAAAATATTTGCTTTTACTGCTCTCCTGATAATTTTATTATCAATAACAGATGGGCAAGTTGATTAGTTATTTTTTCCATTTAACCTGTTTTATAAGAGCTTACTTGGGACTGTTTTTTTTTTTGGGCGAAGTCGAATAATGTTTCATCTAACTATTTCTGACTAATTATGGTTTTCTGAAGAATAAAATTCAGAATATTATATTTGTTTGATGATTTAGAAAATTATTTGTTTCCTTGACTGCAGGGCACCCTGAAGTTTTAAATCAGACATGGTACATAAAGTCACATAGAGAATGCTTTTTTCTTTTGTCTTAACATTTTTGTTCTTAACACTTGTCTTTTTGTGTCTTAACATTTAAGTCCTTTGGGTCTAAGTTTCCAAAATGCTTCTCACATGCAAACACTTGGCTATCTAGTCACATACTTTTCTATAAATTAATCTATTAACCATAACTTCCAGGAAGCATGGGGCAGCACTACTTTTTTGTGCTGAGAATGCATCCATATTTTGGTTCTTAATAAATATTCTTAGATAAAAATACTTAGAAATTCAGACTAGGAAATTTAATAAATCTCATATGTATGCTCATTTACTATTTTTAAGCAATGATGTCCTAAACAAATTTGAATATGACTTTGTTTTCTAGATGCAACCTGAAATTGATGTATTTTCACACAAACAAATAAAATGAGTGTAGAAGAAAAACTTAACATTTGATTTTAAAGTTCATAATTTAGAATATTTTCTCTTGAATCTTCTCTGTGTATCTTGGTGGTACTCGAATAAGCATTAGCCTCCTTCCAGCCTTCTTCTGTCTGCAGAGATCCAGTACCTTTTTTTTTTTTTTTTTGATTGAACTGCAGCTTCCTTCTATGTACCTTTGACTGCCTTTGTCTTTTGGCTCTGTAGCCAGCTTGATCTTTAACAAACCCCAAGTAAATGCGTGTATTGATATTCAGTAAGTGTCACCTTGTGTGGGTAACATGCTGAGATTTTTTTCCACAGTTAGCACCTTTGTCGTTGTTTGAGACAGGGTCCCCTGTAGCCCAGACTGGTTTTTAACTGGCTCAGTAGCTGAGGAGGGCCTTAACCTCTTGAGCCTCCTGCTTATAACTCCCTAGTGCTAGGATTACAGGCAAGTGTCACTACACTTAGTTTTTGTAGTTAATAAATGGTTTTAAAAATAATTTTCATAATGAAAATATGCAATTCCTTATTTCAAGCAACAGTTGTTGGCTAAGTTGATTTGGATTGAACTTTTATTATTAAGTAAAACATACTTGAATTTGGCTCCTGTTCCCTGGTTGCAAACCTTGAAATAATACTTAAAGAAAGCCACCTGATTCTTGGTGTCCTTTCAAACCCTTTTCTCTTGCACCCTTACCATCCACAGTCATATCCTCTTTCCCCTTACTCACCTTAAAAGACACATATTAGAGCCTTGCCAGAGTCTTTGCAGTTCCCAGTGTCCCTTTAGGACTTCTCTATAATCTTGAACAGTCTCTGTTCCCACTTGAATGCTCGCTCATTCATTTTTCAATGTATACAGAAAAATCAGAGATGCATTAGTTCACGGTCCAAATCTTACATGTTTAGGGTCTACAGTTTATGAGCATATTGTTGGTTCCTTTGCAGTATTTATTTTGTTTGAAAAGGTTCCACTTACCTAGTTGGTTACTAAACCATGACAAAGCCAAATCTGAGTAGACTGTGTATATCCAGTCATATGCCACTAGACAAGACAAATCTGCCTTTACATCTGGCTGTGGTAAGAATTCCCAGATGCACTTAATTCTGACACATGGTCATTATTGAACCAAAAGCCATCGCTTGGCATGATTATAGCTCTTATTTGTTTTCATTTTAAGGGGCTTCATCCAGGCTGCCAAATGTACAACAGGTGCCTTGGTTTTATACTTGCCAATCTGTTGTTATTCAAATGACCGTCCTAACAGAGACTAATGGCATCTAATAAAATGATCTCAGTTCTGGCAAGCCAGGCTTACAAGAGCGAGGGCAGTAGGAACTACATAGGCCTCACACATATGCCCCTTGTTTATCTTAAACCACAGACATTTTCTCAAGCTTCAGCACTAGGATTTGTAGGTCTTATTTGAGATGGACTGGCTGGGTGGTATGGCAAACTGGCTAGATGCTCCAGCTTATTAGTGAATGGCCATGTCATGACTGTAAGACAGAACCAGGCAGTCTTTTCCTGATAAACAGCTGGCATGTAAGATGGCTTATATTTTCTGTTGTTAGACTTTTGCCACATTGATTCCATAAGTCTGTAGAAAGACAGGACTGCTACTGGAGATAGCTAGCTTGCAAATAGGAGGTGATGACTGCATGTTAGAGTCAAATAATGTATGCAAATTTGGTGTTACACATTTTAGAACACTAACAATGAATAGTATGTTATTGCTAAAAGCAGTAACTTTTGACATCTGGCCACGCATGCTTTTCAAAAGTATGGGTGATGGCATGCATAGGTTAGATCAGAGTTGAGGTGTGGGAGGGTGGGGAGACAGTGGTGAAGGTATGCATTAGCATGGCAGAAATTTCTGAGGTCTTATTTAATTCTTGAATTCGGTTGCTCTCCTATTGAGAATTCATTTTCTAATGAATTGCCCACTGCAGTGAGTGGGTGTAGGGTGAGGGAAACACTGCCCCCTGTAATGTGCACTAACAGACTTTTGCAAAACTTGAGTTGATTCACCCTCACCTCCAATTGGAGATCTCTACGCTGTCTGTTGGAGAAAAGGGTTAACTAAATCAGTCATGGTGATTCCTAAAGTAAGAAATGGGGAGCCTGAGCTTTTCTACATACATGGCCACTCTTCACTTTCACTTCTAATACAGTTAACTGGGCACATGTGCTTTCCTGCATCCCAGTATGCAGCATAGATCATAGGTTAGGACTTGCCTATTATTGGACCATCTTTTTGTATTATTTATGCCCATCCTATTTGAAAAAGGATTTGCGGCAGCTATTAAATCATATGCTTCATTATCTTTAATAAATCACCTTGGTAGAATAGACAATGGCTTATTGTACAGATGGTTAGTTTCTATGAGAAATATTTAAAATATGCATCTTCTTGGACTAATTTTGAATGCTATTTTATGTTCATAATGTTCGTAAAATGATAGGGCCCTTTAACAAGTATACTAGTGTACATACTAGTCAGTTCATAGTTTTATATAATAAACAATGAAAAAATAGATGACTTCCAAACATTTTTTAAAAGTACATTACTTAAAAGTAATGTTCTTGTGATTAACATTTCTTTAGTCATATGTGGTAAGATCTGCTAGCTTTGTGGATTAAGTAAACCTTTCAAATTCTTCTGTAGACAGAAGAAAAGGCGCATAGAAGTGCAGTAGGGCTTTTAAGTTGTAATGTTCTTGTTCTTGGCTGTTAACTTTGAGAAAAAAAATGCAGCAAGTGGAGGTTGGCCTCCATCTACAAACCCATATCTACATGGTGTTTCTTATGGGAAGGATACAGAAATAAGTGGCCTCCTAAACATGTCCCCCCCCACTCCCTTTTAGAATATTTATGCTCTCGAATAAAGCATCACACATATCTCTATAAGTATAGGTAAAGATTATGAGCCCTTGGGGGCAACATCTTGGTTGTCGTGGTAATGGTCATTTCTCAGATACTAAATGGAAAATTTTCTAAACATTATATAAAGAACATTACACTAAATTTTATACATTTTTTGCTAAGGACCTAATATGCCAAAGCCTCAAGACTCCCCAGTTGGGCTCCCTGGAGCCCAAGACTAGTCGTCTCCTGATTGACAGAATCCCTGTTGTCCTGACAATCATAGAGCCCAAGCCCCTGCACTGCTGCCTTGGGAGGAATCTGCCAGAGTCTAGTGTCTTCTCATCAGTACTCATGGGAAGCAACAGCAGACAGATCTTCTTGTTCCTAATTATCTAATTTAAGAAGCCAAGTTTCCTTATTACTTAATTAAATTTAAATGTAATTAAGAGCTCAGTTTTGCTAGCTCCATTTCAAGTGGCCAAACCCCACGCATAGCTAGTGACCATGTAGAGGAGCTCTGGCATAGAGATTTCCATTGTTGCACAAAGCTCTTTTGGATAACAGTGGTCCACTTGACTTCTGAAACACCATTTGATCCTTTCATGGTTACAGTGTAATAAAGTAAAGGACCACCATTTATATGCTTAGGGTACCCAGTGATCTTATTAGCAAGGAATGTACCAGGCAGATGGGAGTGAAAGATAGCGTAGTTCTGAAATACATTTATTCTCGCAGAAAGTGAGTCGATAGCAGATTTTGTGCTTTTTGTCTAATGAGTACAAGTTCTCTGATTTTGTCCTAGCTTAATGTGGAGAAGTAGACTTCTGTGGAAAATTAATAAGGAAACAGATTGAGCATCACCAGGCTCACATCTTTCAGATTTCCAGGGAAGCCTCTTTGCAGCTTTCCAGGTGATCTTTGTGTCTGTAACTGTTATGGGTGGGATTAAGGAATGGTAATGGAATTGAAAGAGGAGGGTCAGCATGATGATTTTATAGTTTAACACTCATAAGGGAAGCCCTATGAAAGAAAGGATTGCCTCTAATGGGACAGCAGGCTGTGTTGTCCTATTCAAAGTAGGTTTGCTATCCTAAATTCTACCTGCAGAGAGGAACAGCTGTATCCTGCAGTGGCAGAACTGGGCCAGAGGTGTGTGAGCCCTCTGAGCCTCCTGCTTGGCAGCTTTCCTGATGCCCTTTTGCTTTATTATAGTGCTTTTAAATTTTGTCAGCGATCAAGCCAATCCAGTGTCACATGTAATTAATGCTGACAAGCACATATCAGAACAACCTGTTAGAAATTGCTGAAAGAAGTCTGGGGGCAGATAAGTGACTTCCAGGCTCCACCCCTGACAATCTGTTGGTTATGAGAGACAGGGAGAGAGATGGGACTAGACTAGTCTCTTAACCCTTACTTCTCCACATCCAAGATTCCCCAGGCAGGGGTTTAAAGGCTCAGTTCAAGATTTCTGCAGAGCCACCAGATAGAAGAGCTGATTGGAGAGGAATGAGCTCCATGGCTTAATATAACTCCCGGAAGCATCATCTTTTCACTCAGTCTTTCTTTTAGCCACAGAACCCAAGATAATCCTTCATGTGCTTTTCTCTTTTCCTTACCATTGTGAGCTTCTGTGACTCTCCCCAGAAAGGGCCACAGGAAAGAGCTTTGCTTGACCTTACATATGGCAGGTAGAGGTTTGTTTGTTTGCTCGTTTTCTCATTCTCCCTAATTTTTATTCAGATGTTATTTAGTTTTGTATTATTTAGAAGGCATATTTATGTAGCAGCCAATGAAGGGAAGGTATTTAAAACTCAGTTTTCAGACTTTGTAGGCATGTACCTAACGGTTTTTTTATTTTAATTAAGATAAACCCAAATAGTTTTCTGAGAGGTTGTTGTTGTTGTTGTTGTTTATGGTGATTCATAATAGATATCATTAATCTGCATTTTACCTTAAAAATGTACAAAGACTTTTGTTTAGATAGCCTCTTTTTTAAAAAAACAGCTTATGAAAGTTATTCATTTATTATGGTTTGTTGATGTGTATGTGCCACAGTATATATATTGAGAGGTTAGAGTTGTGAAGTTGTTTTC
The DNA here is from genome assembly GCF_004785775.1 of Grammomys surdaster. Classification (NCBI taxonomy): domain Eukaryota; kingdom Metazoa; phylum Chordata; class Mammalia; order Rodentia; family Muridae; genus Grammomys; species Grammomys surdaster. The sequence continues at coordinate 2,923,993 of NW_021620542.1, forward strand.
TTTTTTTTTTTTTTTTTTCCTTCCACAGGGATTGAACTCATGTCCCCAGGCTTGGGTGGCAAGGACCTTGGCATTATCTACTGAGCCTAGGAACAAAGCCTGCTGTTTTTACTCAAGGCTGTGTGTGTGTGTGTGTGTGTGTGTGTGTGTGTGTATTGGTGTTGTAATAATCTTATGTTGCCTCAGAACAGTTGACTTTGTTCTGCCAGACATTTAACTCAAGAAAAAAATGTTTCTGTTACAAAAAAATTGTGTATATGCTTAAAGGATCCTTGACTGGGTGGAATGTGTCTGATGGGGATTTGTTGTGTTAAACCAGGAGTTCTGTTTTCAACCAGTTAATCCACTAGAATTTGAGAACATTCACCTCTTACAAACTCTCATTTTTCAAGTCTTGGCTTTTTATTACGTAGCATCTTTCTTAGTAATTGGAGTGAAATCGGGCTCCTTCCTATAATTACAGATCTAAATCTTTATGGTTACAAGAATATTATGAGCTATATAAAACGGCCACACATTTTCACCCCAGAACGATTTAATAGCCCATCTCCTCATCCCCATCATAATGTAGACATTGCTTATGATGGTCCAGGTCATGATGAATAACTTGAACTTAATGTCATAGGAAGGATTGTAGGACTTTCCATTATAGAGATCCAGCAATTCATACATGGCACTGCTCTTTCGTAATTCTACTTCCTGTGCTGCACATGGGGCAGGCTGGATCAAATGATAGACTACATTTCTGGCTTTACTGACACAGTGTTGCTAAGTTCATTAAAAGGACAATGAGTCATTTCCCTCTTTAATTACCTGAGTTTCAGTTTTAAGGGTGGGCATGGTTATTTTTCAGAATGATACAGTTTATGTCTCACTATTATATTTGCTTGTATATGTCGTGGTGCTGGGAATGGAAACCGGGTCTTAACACATTCAGTATAACCTGTGGCTCTCTGAGCCTATCCCCTGCTAATGCCAGTATATTAAGTTGTTACCAATAGAGATTAACTGAATAAATTACTGAGCCTTAGCATTGATCCCCATTCTGAGTGATCATTGGAAATAAACACACTGATTACCTTATTTGGGAATCTTTTTAAAGTGGCAATATAAGAAAAGATGGGACGACAGTACAGAGGTTTGAAAAAGAGAAGGAGCCAAAGAAACTCTCTAGATGAACCCTTCCCATCAGTGACAAAACCAGAGCCATCTTCACCTTTCTTCTCTGGACTTGTTTGTATTTTAAAACCATAAATATAATAGAACCTTTCTTAAAAACTTCAGAACTAGAAGAAAAATGTCTCTCATAATACTTTCAACTGAAAACAAACCACCTTTCTGACCTAGTCCTCGATATGTCATAGTGAGTTTTCTGTTACTTGGTCAAATATCTAGCACAAGTATTCTCCTTTTCTGTATCATCTTCTTCCTCATGACTGCATATCTGTGGCTATCTACTATTTAACTGAATGGGATGTGTTGAATTTTTTGTTGACCATTGACTTCCCCTGCCCAGCATACATTGCTGGTGTACCTTGCTACTATGAATATGAAGTTTTGCTCAACATTTTCATGGAAAATGAACACATTCTTACTCATTTGTACTTGTATTATGTTTCTGTGCTTTTCATTTTTGAGATAGTTGATTATATAACCTAGGCTGTCCTCAAATTTGAGTTTGTCCGGTCTCAGCCTCTTGGGTGTCGGGTATATGCACCACTTGGCTTGAGTTGTTTCAGGGCCAGTGTCAAGAAATGGTTTGCATATTTGTATCTTCTGAAACAAATTGCAAACTTATGACCCAGAGGAAGTGTATGTGATGGCTATGACCCCGGAGAAGACTAAAGGTATTGGCACATTTTCTCTTTGTTTACTTTGGAAATCACATCTATGTTTTGTCAACTTAATAGGCCAGGTCTGCTACCTTATTGTTCCTTTTTGCAGTTTCATAAATCTATTTGACACCCATTGTTTGGTCTCCTGCACATTGACAGTGAAGTTTTTTGACTGTGATATCAGAGATATGAGTTACCAAACCATGAAACCTGTTTGGTGAATATGGGCAAATGTACACAGACATATAATAAATGAGTGGGCTTTGCTAAGCCTGGTATCAGTGGGCATTTTTGAGTTCCCATCTCCTTCATGGCAAATTATCCGATTTCAGTGAGTGTGCAGAAGGAAAATGTCTTAAAGTCTGCTTCAAAATGCATGTGCTTATCAATGGTAGTGATGTGTTCTCAAGTGACCACCACATTGATGGTAGAACAGATGGCCCATCTTCTTACCACCGTTCCTTGTGGAAGCCACTCTATTGGGTCCAAGTGGAAAGAGAAACATCTTATTCTTAAGTCTGGATTTCTTTAATTACTCAAGTGACGATTTCTCCTTTATGTGTTTTAAATACTGTTCCTATAACATGGATCATCTTTTCTTCCTAGGGGACTTCATCTATTAGTTCTTGTTCTTTATATATTAAAGATAGTAACTCTGTTGTGTTTATAACAAATGTACTTTAAGTCAGTTTATTGGCCTTAATGATTTTTAAATTTCACGTGTATTGGTATGTTTGTTTGTATGCAACGTCAGCAGAGGAAAGAAGAGAGTGTCAGGTCCTCTGGGATTATACTTAAAGACAGTTATGAGCTGCCATGTGGGGGCTGGGAATCAAATCTGTGTCCTCTGGAAGAACAGCCTGTGCTCTTGGGTGCTAAACCATCATCTTTCCAGCTCATTTAATGATTTTTTTTAACATAAGGAATTTTTATTTGTAGTGCTCTGTAGCTTTCCCAGTTGATGGCCTTTCTCCTGTTATTCCTTTGCATTTAGAAGTTGAACTCCATTTTCTTTGCTAAGAGTTCTATCTGAATGTAATGGTATTTTGTCTCTCTCATCCTTTTTTCACGTATCATTCATTCTTCATTAAAAACGTTCTTCATTTATTGGAAGAGTGAAGTATCTGAAAATATTAAGTAATTCTAAGACATGTTCGTGTCTAAACCCATAATAAAAACCAAAGTACTATTCTTTCAGAAAATTTGATTAAAACATCATACATACACAAACAAGAATCATATTTACACAGATCAGTATATAATACAAACTTCAAAACTAAGAGATTTATGTAAGGTCTTTTCTGGGTTTGTTTTTATTGTTGTTCCTTTGTTTGGAGATCAGATCTCACTGTGTAGTCCTGATTGGCCTGGGATTCTCTATGTAAATGAGGCTGGCCTTGAATTTACAGAGATCCCCTAACTTCTGCCTCATTAGTGCTGTAACTAAAGCCCTGTGACACCATGTAAAACTATTTTTTGTTTTAAAAATTTAGCTTCAATTCCTTTATTATGGGAAAGTATAAAATTGAGTGAATTAGCTCTGATAATGGGCTAACTTTGAAAAAAGATTAATTTCATATTTAAAGAATTGAAATATGTTGAAATATACTGAAACATCTCATTTCTGTGTTGGATAGAGGAGTTGGAGTGATACAGAGAGAAAGGTTTAGGGAAAGAGAGAGACTGAGAGAAACGGAAAGAGAGACACATGCAGAGAGAAACAAAGTCTGGCCTAGGGTGTTCTTTCTCCTCCTGTCTCAACACCCCTAATAACTAAGGTTATGGGACAGTGTCAAACTTTCTAATCCTAGTTTAAAAATTTCATACTTAAATAATTTATGATATATGGTTGTAGTATAAGGCAAGGCTTTAAATAGATATAAATTTTTAACCACAAACAATGATGTAAACATTTATTTCTTCTCCAATTATGTGCTAGATACCTTTAAAAAGTCTCCTTTGGAAGCATGTCCTCTACCTTCTGTTTTTTTCTATTATTATTATTATTAATTATTATTATTAATTTTATTTCTCTGTGCTAATCTTTCCTGATTATTCTGTGACATGAACCTCTATATATAGCTCCTTATCTTTTGGTTAAGAAATAGTGTTTTAAGTTTTTGTTTAATATCATGGAACATACTCATGTTCTAGGAATGGGTATATTATTTGTGAATCTTTACATGAATTCTATAATGATGAAACTTTCCTTTTAGTTTGTAACTTCAAAATAAAATAAGAATCAGGCTGCTTTTTTGGCAGGCAGGGTTTTGTTTTCAGACAATGCTGATTCCTCATTAATTCAATTTTCTTACCTCTAGAATATTCTTTCAATTTATTTTTTAGTTGGAAGACAAACATTCAGTGTTTATCTGCTTTAGTTTCTTAGTGTTGTTTACATCTTTTCTTTTAAATATTTGCTTTTAGTGATGGCCTTAAGACAATTTCATAGACAACTCTGTATTAAACATGAGCAATGACAAAAATGCTAATATTTTTGAGAATGAATTTTTATAGTGTACTTGGTACATGACTGGTTACTCATCAGCTACTGTAAAGAAGAAAATTCTGAGAAGAGTGCTGGTTTCCAGTAATGAGCCATGAGCCAGAGGCTTTCTTTCTTTGTGAAATAGAGCGTAGTTTTCAGTGTGCTCTTTCTGTGTTCCACTAAATGATCCAGTCAAGTTCTGCATTGTGAGCAGTAGTTATGCCTGAATTAATTCACATGTTTCAAGGTCACTTACTTTGATAATGTTATATTTTCATCATTTTAGCCATCTCTTAATTTGAATAAAGCATGTAGTTGTACATGAAACTCAAAATTCTGAAAATTGAAAATGGCATTAGGATCGTGTTGTGTTCAAACTTATTTCTTCTGAAACTAATATGTAGCTGCTACTGTGTCCCAAACATGAAGAAGGAGGTAGAGATAAAGATTAGGTTGTTTGCTTTGGGCTTACGCCCTGGTTCAGACATAGTGTATAACAGTGCACAGCACATCATCAGGGACACAGAAAACAATGTGGCAAGACATGGAGCCAGCAAATGGGGTTGAATCATTGCTGAATTAGTGATATGGTCCAGTCAGTGCTTTGGGAGGGGGAATGAACAGAGGACCCAGTAAATCCTCCAGTACTCTGCAGCAGAGTGTGCCCAGCTTCTATTCTTTCATTAGATTGAAAAGCAAATTTTCTTCCTAGCTCAACTTTTAGAGGTTGTCATTCTTAACCTAGCCCTTCCTCTGTCTGCATGCTACTCTGGGGCTGCCCTGTGATTGTCCTACAGCTGGTGCCATGCATGCTGGTGATAGTTAACCAAGCACAAAAAGAAAGGTCATTAAGTTTCTCTGCCTACTTCATAGCCTGATCTAGTTTGCTGACTCTGATGCTTGACGCTCTGGGGTCCACTTGAATATATACCCTCATCACTGTCTTTCATAGGTAGTGACTTTAACCCTGGATGCTTACACAACTTGAGAAGTCAAAATCTGCTTCTGAATTCATGCAGTTGGATTCCTTAGTACAGCCAACTTGAGTTTTCTTTGCCCCAAATTAACCCCGTGTAATTAGTGACCACGATGTGAAGGCGAAGCTATCTACACAAAGCTCTCCTGCATTTCCTTTTTTTTTCCTGCCCAAGTTTTTTTTTTATGTTAGAATATTAAGAGAAAATATTTATCTTGCTTAAAGCCAGAGGAAGGACATAATGATATGTTAGAAACCACCTTTTCCTGTCCCTTTGCCTACTTTTGTGGATGGATCAAGGTTTGATTCCCTGCTGTGCAATCTCTTTGATCCTTAGGTGTTGTTAGTTTTAAAAAAGATGTATGGTGAGAGTGCAGGGTGTGTGTTTGTTGTGTTTGTGCTTGTGATGGTTTTGGTGTTGGTGGTTTGCTTAGTGCGTGTGGTTTGTGAGTGTGCAGGTGCATGTGTACACTATGAAGCAGAACAGGGCATCAAGTTCTCTTTGCTCTCTGCCTTCTTGCCTAAGACAGGGACTTTTACTGAACTGCATGTTTAGGATTTTGGTTATTTTGGCTGGCTAGTGAGTCTCAGGATCCTATATCTATCTTCCTTCCGGTGCAGAGATTATAGATAGACACCAGCAGCCATGGCTAGCTTTTTATGTAAGTGCTCGATATTCGCATTCAGTTCATTATGCCAGCAGATGATTCTAATATTCTTACATACCAAGCCATCTGCCCTTAGTTTTTTAACTCTAAAATTGAAACAGTGGGAATGTCTATCTCTTTTACAGTGTTGCTGTAATTAAGTGAGATAATGCACGTAAATAATAATATAGCTTAACATGTGTGAGATCACTGACAGGGGTTGCTTCTGTCTATTGATATGCTGATAAAAATTACCTTGGCAATACCTTTTACCTTTCACTTAAAACCATTAGAAACTAAGTAGTTGTTGATCTACATTTTTTGTGTGTGTATGAGGTAAAACTGTTTCATAAAAACCTTAGAGACAAAACAAAGGAAAAAAACAAAAAGTTTCAAGTTTGTTTCAATGTTGAGATTTGTAACTAGAATTTTATAAAATGTCAAACTGTTAGATGAATTTTTTAAAGTGGAAGAAAAATATTTAAAATATATATTTAATGTTGAGTTAATTTTCATTATATTTCATATTGGAAATGGTGCTTGTAGCTTAGCATCCTCATGAATTGAGATGGTTTCCCATGCTTATAGTTGCATCTTCTGAACCAACAGGAATTGGAGGCAGTCATACCAGGTTTGTACTTCAACAAATGCTTCTGTTCAGTACTGCAGAAGGACAAATCCACACAGTTTCAGTGTTGTCCTTCAAACCCTGTCCTTTTTTGTTTTGCTGTTACCTCTGTTGACTCGGCCTGAGAATGAACCAGCCATGCTTTCCCAACTCTTAACTCTCTAGGGAGCATGGAGAAGATGCTAACTCAGTTATAGTATGTGCAAACAAAGAATAGGAAATGGTGGAAAAAGAAAATGTCTACTATATCATGAAGTTCTGTAGACAATGATGGCTGATGCTTTAGTTTGCTCTCTGTTGCCCTTAGCAACACTCTGACCAGAAGCAGTGTGGGGAGGAGTTTAGTTCAGTACATTTTCATGTCACACTTCATCACGGACAGAACATGTGGCAAGAATTCAAGCCATGGAGCAATGGACAAGGAAAGCTTCTTGCTGGCTTACTCTTGGCTCAGTGGCTAGTGCATGCTCTAATCTTGCATTTCTTACATATCCCAGACACACCTGCCTTATGCCTGGCACCCACATCAAAAATCAATCAAAACATACTGGTCCAGTGGAGGCAAGTTTTTTGTAGAAGTTTTGTTCCCCAGATGATTCTAGGTTGCATTATATTAACAACAACAACAAAAAATACTAACCAGGACAGAAATTAAATTTATGAGAGTACTAACATGAAGTAAAGTGTTAGATTAATTTCATTTCATGTTTTATTTTCTGTAATAATAATGTGCATCATTATCTGGTTTATGGAAAAAGAAGCCTTATCAGAAAAAGGAGGAAGTGTAAGGAGAGTGATGGGGAAGATATGAAGAAATGCTAGAGATAGAGAGATGCTAGAGATAGATAAAATGAATATACACCAATTCAGAGAACACTGACTACCCAGCCTTCTCCAGGGACAATGTTTTAGACTTGAAAGACTTCATATTTAAAGCAGTCTTCTTTGAAAAGTCTTGTGCTCCTGTAGTGTGACATAAGCTTAAGGAACATCATATGCTAACAAGGTGTACATTGGTATAGACCCAGTTACTTTCCTTTCTCATCTTCATAGCCCACTGTGGCTTATTCAGCATTAGATTTCTGAGATACATGGTTCATGTGATAGTTCCATATCGATCCTCTCTTCTTTGAGACTCACTGCTTATTCCTTCCTAATTTTTACATTGTGGAGTGTTGTTGAGCTGCCATGGGCTTTGGCGCTTTTGTCGGTCTGTTTTCATGTCTTCCAAAGTCCACTGCTTCCCACTGTTGGAGTTCCTTGTTCTCAGTGACCTTCCAAATCAGTTCTCTAGTAAGGGAGATGGAAGCTAGTGGGTCAGTGAAGACTCTTTCATCAGCCATTTTCATGGTAGAATCTGTAAATATCCCTTACCCATCACCAGTCATATGTATGCAGATATAGATGATAGATCATATGTATGTATATAGACACATGCACAATTGCCTGCACTGTTTACATTCCATGCTTACTATGGCTCTCTGAAGATTGCAGGCACTTTTCCTTATTGCCTGTTTAGCTGTCGTGCTGTCTGAATGATTTTACTGGACACTACTAAGGTAGAAAATAGATGCAGGCAAATTACAACGTGTACCCATTTCCAACTGTCAAGAAAAAAAACTGAAGGAAAAGTAGAAGCACTATGATTTGGCAAGCCATTTTTGCCAGATTAGTATATGTAAATGTTTTTTCCCCCCAGTGGAACTTTCTGTGAGGTTTTTGCAGTGTTTACAACAGCTGACTCATAAAAGAAACACTGCTGAAGTGAATAGCCAAGCATTTCCAAAATGATAAGATTCATTCTGAGCTGGGAAGAGACGGAGCATGTGTGGGTTTTTTTTTTCTGAGTTGGTAGCAATGATATGTGTGATTCAGAAGGACTTGGCATTCAGAGGAATGGAGTGTGTGTTTATGAGGAAGCTTAGCAAGCTTTAATTTTGCTCACCTTGCCGTTTCTCTTCCTGACGAGATTTGCTGATTTCAACGAGGGTGTTCTTCTTAATTGTGTGTGGACTCTGTAATCTCTAGTCCAGTCACAGAGCATGCTTACATAATATATTCCTCAGGCAATTTCATAATGGTGTAATGGAAGCCAGCCAAGTGTACTTTGACACAGAGTAGGCAAGACTTTTAATTTTTTATCCAACATAGTTAGCATTTAACCCTTCTAGACATTCTCCTAGGATTCAATATTGATCAGGAGAAGAAATGGAAGACCTGAGACAGGTGGGAATTTCTAGGAACTCGGTGAGGCATTTATAACAGATGGCCTTAACTTTCATTCTTGCTTCCTTTTTAAGGAATTAGAGAACAAAAGAAAAGCCATTTTTTAGAAGGGATCCATGTCTCTAGTTACCAGGCTTGAAACAGACTTGGAGCCTATTAGACTGGCTCTGTGTAACCTTTTCTCCCTCCATTCCTCCCCCTTCCACCTCTACCTCCTATTCTTCCCTGTTTCTTCCTTTCTTTTATCCCCTCTTTTGTCTTCCTTCTTCTTTATTTTAAGAAAAGCTGACTGTTGTTCTCTGGCTACCTACTTCTGCAGTAGTCTAGTATGTATAGGTGGTTTTCAACCTTCCTAATGCTATGGCCCTTTAGTTCCTCGTGTAGTGGTGACCCCCAACCATAAAATTATTTTGTGCCTATTTTGTAACTGTAATTTTTCTAGTTATGAATCATAAATGTAGATATCTGCTACACAGGATATCTAGTATGCAACCCCTGTGAAAGGGTGGTTTGACCCACCCAAAGGGGTTGGGATTCATAGGTTAAGAACTGATCTCGAGGATGACTTTGTAGAGGTAAAGAATTCTGCCTAGTTAGGCAAGCCCAAAGGTACCCATCTCACCGAGCAGCTGGGCTGAGGTACCTACCTTCTCCAAGGCACCTTCTCCTTGGAGAGTGGTATAGGTCGAGCCTCTGGCTTTGGTTTTAAGTCATTTCTATCTTTCTACAATTTTAGGAACATGCTGTATACTGTGGATCACAGGAAGGGCCAGTTAATAGAATTGGAAATGATGTGGACCTCAGCAGGGCTGGTTTTCTTTCAAGCATGCAGCATGCAGTGCAGTGCATTATCAAAATGTGATTGTAAACTGGATAGTGGATGTAAGCTGTGTACAAAGAACAGGTCAAATGCATCAAAAAATGTGTTTCTCCCCCAAACCTAATTTGAAATAGCAAGAAAACCTGATTTGGGCAGCTTATACCTTGTTTATGGGGAGCTGAGGAAACTAGTCTTAAGGCTATCTGATGAGATTCTTATCGATCAAGTGGCATGTCTTTCAATATTCAAGGTGTTCTAGCTGAAGCCCATTGCCCTCCCACACAACCTGTCTACACTTGGGGGCTGACCCACAGTGGTTTCATAGTTAAAAGAAGTCTTTGGTCTCTGGGTATCACTGTTAAAATGAACCCTTAGATTACTGAAATAGTGTCCACATCTTATCATCTTATTCACTATTTTATTATACTGTTTTCTATTGTTGTGTCACATTTTCTCTAGAAATATAGCATTGAAGTGTAGCACAGGTTTGACGTGGAAAAATAGGATCTCTATCAAGTTAGGGCAATTAATCCAATCTAAATATGTCCTATCTCGATCCTAAGTTTTTGTAAGGTTTAGTTAGCGTATCCCAATATTTGAGCTCAATGCTTGGCACACAATGAAATGTTCATAAACATTACTTTTATTTATTATCAACTGCAGACATACATGCTAGAGATATTTTGCCAATAGAATCTTCTACAGAACATGTAAACTTTCCAAGCCCACTTGTTTTTACCTGTAACATGTAGGAGCTGAGTTGATCAGCTAGAAAGTGCCCGCACTTTCCAAGTAAGTATCTATCTGTATCTGGGTCCTGTGTATGCTACAGTATATCTTATCTCATATCCTGATTACTTGATTCACTATTGCTTCTGTGCATTTTCTCAGGATGGCAGGAGTCTCTATCTGTATCTCTCAAAACTCATCTTCATCTCGTGTTTTTTTACACCTTTGAACAGTATAGTTGAATAACCTTATAAATTTACACCACACAGCAAGTTTGAATGGAAGTAAAACAAAGTGGTTCAAAGTGTTCTTACAAGAGTCAAAGTTCTGAGGTCCACAGTACAACCCGCTCAGCTGGGAGAACTTGGGAAGGTTACTCATTTGTTCTGCTCTGTTTGATCATCTGAAAAAAGAAAGTAATGATATTATTAAGGGATGTATTAAAAATTTTAAACACCTAATATATGTAATAAAAGAGCGATATAAGAAACAGTGTAAGCTAAACATCGGAGGTATGCCTGTGTGAGAGTCTTTTTAAAATACATAAAATTTGTATTAAATTTTCTAGAATTTCATACATAGTATCTTGATCATATTCATCCTCTTACTCCTTCCCCCAACTCTACTCAGGTTCAACCTCCCTTTCTGTCTTTTTTTTCTCTTCCTATTCTATTTTTTGTTTGTTTTTATTTTTATTTTTTAGAAGAGATCATCTTACAGCAGATATCTTGATCCTCTAATTGGTCTTATAATATTTCTGCCTCCTCTACAAAAATGTTCCTTGAGCCTTAGTTGAAGGTCTGTGTTGTAGATGTTTCAGTTGAAGATGGGTACCCTGCAGTCTTTGCATTTTGACCAGATGTGACTTCTGTAAGGGTCTTTGTCTGCTGCAAAAAGATTTACTGATGAGGGGTGAGAACCAAACTTAGCTGTGCATATAAGGATTAGCGCAATGCACTTAGGAATTACATTGGGTTAGAAAACTGGCAGTAATGAATTTTCCAAGTTCCAAGACCTTACTGGCTATGGGAGGCTAGATAAATGTATAGGGACAGCATGGATTTTCTCCTATTGAGTGGGTCTTAAGTTCAATTACATGGTTCTTGGTTACCCTATGATATAAGTGCTACTATTGCTACCTACCCAATATTTTACCATTCTGGTCATTGTAGTGCCTCATTGGCACTATAGCTGGATAGGACTATTGGCTTTTTACTTCATTAGCAGCTTAAATAGTTTCTTCTGAGACTATCAGAGAGCTGTTCCTCAGTGAAGAGGCTTTGAGGTCAGATCCAGCTCAATTCCTCCAAACCCTGTGTCCTCAGTGTGTGGTGTTTTCAGCAATAAGTTATTATCTTCTTTTTCTTGGAGGGCAATCACAATAATCAATACCTTTTTGGGAGTCTTTAGACTTCCTTGAAAAACAACTGGAAAGGGAGTTTCCTATGCATTGAGTGTTCAGGCCCAAGACAGAAAAAAATTAGGGAAGGGGAAAGAACATGATGGGAAGGACTTGAAGAATCTTTTTTATTCAAAAAGGCATGCTCCATAGTCTGATAATGATGTAGTTATGTAGGCATGTGTATTTGAAAATTTATCCTTCTACACTTACAAATCTCTGAATTATACTTCAGGATTAAAAACTGAAAAATAATTTGTATGTGCACATAGTGAGCTTTTTGATTTGTTAAGCTCTTCACAGTAAATGAAAAATATACACACATTGTTTGTAGAATATAAAGAATGGTTCTAAGAATTGTTTGTGAGTATTACATGTTATAGGATAGTCCATGGTTTTCATGAAGAGACGAAAACATTCTGAATTATTTTAAAATGTGACTGAGTAGTCAAGGTTTACTTAGGGATAGAATTTCACAAATTTTAATGGTATCTTACCCTGTGAAAGGTTAAAGTTTTACAGTGAATCCAGATGGAACATGGCCTACATGTTTTGAATATATATATATATATATATATATATATATATATATATATATATACATAATTTGATCTTTGCAATCTTCATACATGAGCACTATATCTATAACACTCTTGCTCCTTTCCTCCTACTGGTGTTTCCTCTCTCTCTCTAGCTCCTTTATAACCACTGTGATCCTGCCTTCACCTCCAGGTCTGTCCATACCCCCTTAACAAATTCGTTATCTTTAATTTATTATGGCTACATGTATATATATGATTGGGTAACATGTGTGAGAGCTTGTTCATGCAGGTAACTGATTCTCTCTCTCAGATCAGCCATATGTTTCAAAAATACATAAGCAATATAGATTTCACTAAGTTTTTCATGTTTGATAACTAGTCTGCAACTGTTCCTGGTATTCATTTTGAACAACTCTGAATATTACATAATAATTCGAGTATCCAACTGTCATAAAGTATTGCCACCAAACCTACTGTCCTAATGTGCTCATGTTGCTGTAACACAGTAATGTAGACTGGAAATGTTTAAACAACAAACATTATTTCTCACAGGTCTGGAAGTAAGAAATCTGAGATCAAGGTTGCGGACTAGTGTGCTCCATGATCATTGAATCAGCCCTTCATTTCTGGATTGTGTAACTAAAAGGCCTTCATGGAATTTACATTCCTTTTCAGTAATAAATGTACTAGTGAAATAGGTCACACTGCGTCCAGCATATTGAATATATTACCATTATTTTTGATGATGGTGCTAAGTGCTAACTAAATGTGCTTTGGGATATTGTACTAATAATTATGAAAATGTGATATCTCGAGAAGATGCTCTTCCACATAATTTCAGGCCTATTATTTTAAAGGGATTCTATTCAAGTCCATTTAGCCATGGCTTAATTGGATTGGATACATGTTTGGTTTAATTCAGAAATTTTAATAACCTCTAGCAAGTAATAAATCTTTTGAGTGATAAGATTTGATATATATCCTATAGGTTCCAGAATAATCTGCTTTGAAATGTAAATGATGAACAGATTTATGTTCTAGGGTCTAGAAAAAAATAGGAAATTGTTTCTAGTTTTGTGGAAGAAAATGCAAAGGTCCTTGAATGCTATTCGTTGATAGACTCAGTCACTTTTTCATTCACAATAGGTTTGAGGAATTGAAATATGAAATGGAGATTTTGACTCTTTTTATGTTAGATATGCAACTTAGTTATGTCAGTAGCAGTGGGGATGGAGACAATCATCCTATTTTGTTGCCTGCAGCAGCCTAAGGACTTCCCTTGATCTTTTAGGGACCTCAACCCAGATAAAAATTGATCCTCTAACTGACTATAGAAAAGAATTTCACAGCAAGCCAGGGTGAAGAAGACTTGGAGCTTCTCAAAAGATACTCAACAGATTTCAGAACAGACACTGATATGTTCTCAAAAGGTCCTCAAGGGAGGAGAGAGACATACTTAAGTGTGGATGTGAGTTTCTCCAGCGAGAGTCAGGATTGAACTTCTATATAGCTGCTGTTCTGAAGACACTTGTTAAGGGTACAAAGTGATATCATAGGGCAGGGCCTATGCCTTGGTTTGGGTTGCAACTGCTAAGGTAAAATCCTGGGTTTTATTCACAAGGGTTGCAAGGCATAGATATGTTGTACTGTAAACTGAGGTTAGTCCTTGTTTTTTGAGATTCCTAGATTATCTAGAAAATTAATGAGGTCATACTTGAAAGTCACATAGGCTTATGCTGTAAGTATGGTTCATTTAACATCGAGCTTTGTATAAAAAGAACGTTGTCTAGGTCAGCAGCCTCCAAAGAAAGTGATAATATGTTGTAATTCTTGGCTTTCATCCAGTAAGAGGTTTTGGATAAGGGGTTTCTGTCCCTTGACAAATTGCCATAATTTCTTGTCTTTGTATCCTGCCCCAATGTGATGTTATTTAATAGTACAACACAAAAGGAGTAATCACTTCTGCCTTGAGTGAGTGTAAGTGTATAGAGAGTAAAATGTTCCAAAGTCTGATCCAAAAGGTGAGTCGTTATCTAAGAGGAGACAGAGTAGTATGGGATGAAAATAGTAACTATGCTTATTGAGTATTCTTGATAAACATATTCATTAAAAATATGCTGAGAACGAGAGTGTTGGATTAGTGACCAGACACCAGGCAAATGAGGCTGTCGATTCTGAAGTATATACACTGTTTTCTGTGTGTGTGGGTGAGAGAGATACTGATACTAAGCATTCACTGTTGATCAGGGTGATAGTATCCATGCCATTAGGAAACTTGATATTCAGGAGAATAGAATAATAGATGTATATAAAATGTGAAAATGTGGCTCATCCCTCTCTTCTGAGAGTCTCTATGACAGAAACCATAGCAGAGCAGCAAGCAGACTGAGCTATGGTCGCATCACCATTGAGATGCATAACTGTCTCTTCACATATAGGGGAATTGGAGATGAACTGCAGTCAGGAATTGAAAACCACAGATCATATGATCAACATCTGAACCTAGTAAAGGGACGGATGTGCTGTGACAAGCTCCCCATGACCATGGGTTATGATCTTCCTTGTAGGTGTAAGGGAATTGAAGACAAACAGATGACAAGTCTTGATGACCAGAGAGCCTGTGACTCAGGTAGAACAAAGATTGTAATAGGCCACTGTCCACATAGAAGCCCTGAGGGTCACAACCATTCATTCATTCAGATACAGCAAAATTGAAGACACACAATAGCCAGGGGTTGATCATACAGCCTTTGACCCAAATCAAAGTACGACAAAAGGAATGGGCCGTGGCTGCTTTCTGAATCCCAAAGAGAACCATCCTTTCAAGCACAAGAGAACTGACTGCTCCTGGCCTTCAGTTCCTGCCCAGGAAGTCTTTAACCCCAGGTAGACTTTAACAGAATAGGTCAAAGAGCAGGCGACTCAGGCCATCTTTGCCTTCCCACACCAAGATTTTCTAGAAGATGTCCAATGTGCCCAGCTATTGTTTCCTCCATGCCTCCTGATAATAAACTTGGTTTTGTCCCTGTAAAAAAAGAAAAAAATACATCTGAAGGCATGGAATCAATCCCATGTTTATAAATTTCTCTGTTGAGGCAGCATTTAAGTTGAGGCAGGAAGGGTGAGATATTTTTATCTAGTTGTGTGAAAGATACCTCCATCCACTTAGGACAGGAAGAAGGTAACCGAGCTCTGATGACTAGGACGGTAAGGAGGTAAAGTAGTAGATTGAGAGAGCCAAAATTTTTGACAGGGGAGAGACAGTTAGGAGGTCTGATGGCTCAAGGCTTGAGGGCCTCTTTAAGAAGGCTATTTTATTCAGGGCCCCATGGGAGACCATGGAGGGAGTTTGAGGCAGATGCATGACCCATTGGATTTTGTTGTAAAAAGATTACTTTGTCTTCTGTATTAAGAATAGATGGAGAAGTAAGATAGGGAAATTATTTAGGAAACTTTTGTAGATAGTTCAGATGTGAGATGGTGGCAGCTATGGAGAAAGGATTTCACATTTTTTTAGATTATGGGAACAGGAAGGGGAAGATTAGGGGAAAGATTAGGGTAGAAATTTAAGGTTTTGGTTTAGAAATGCTATCTTCTTTCAAGAGCTGGTAGCACGGAAAATCTTGTGAAATCAGAAGACAGTGGTTGTAGTGGGGTAGTGTTGTGTACTAGAAGATTCTGTGGGTCGAAGCCAAGGTGGTTGTTGAGCTAAACATCAGAAACTCTCCGGAACATAAAAGGCAGCCAGCTGGAAAAAGTGAAAATATCCAAGTCAACGAGGAATGAGAGGCTGTAAACCTGAAGTATTTAACAGGCAGGCAAAAGGTAAATGTTTGTGAATTCTGAGGAAACTCTGGTCAAGCAGTAGAAAGAGTACCATGGTAGTGTAGTAGGGTAACACTTCAAGGAGAAGGAGGGCTCTAGGTAGTTGCCTCTTAACAGCAAGATGGGAGCATCACTGTCAAAGGCTCAAATTACAGTGACCATTTACAGATCTGAATTCACTTCATAGCATCCAGGTTGCATATCCTTCCAACTCAATAGAACAAGTATTCCAGTAATCTGGGTGTATGGGGTTGGTTCTCCATGCTGAAGAAACAGGAAAGAAAAAAAGCCAAAAATATCTTCAGTGGTTCAAAATTACTTTCCTTGTACTGTGAGGATGAGAGTGGACTGGCGGGATTGTTGGCTGCTGACTAAGAACAGGGAAGGGATGTTGCATGCTGTTGTGTGATGCTGTTCCTGGAGAAATGTGAACAAGTATCTACCCACCCATTAGGGAACTGTAGAGAGATCACATGAACAGTGTCAGCAGAGCCCACCAGTGAACCAGTGAGGGTTTTTGGAGGGTGGGGGGTTCCTTACAGATGTATATGAGACTTCTAGACATCCAGAAGCATTTCCCCGGGCTCTGCCTGACAGGCACTCAGCCTGACAAATCAGGTGGTCCTTTTGCCTCAAGAGGTTCACTGTTTTTATAAGTTTCAGGGACTTCTTGGGCCCTGTGATTTGTTTACTTCCTGAGTCCTAGTAGCCTCCCTTCAGAACTTCTGTAGTCTGGAAGTATTTCCTTTAGGTAGAATGTTTCATTTTGAAGGAAATTGCTATATCATACCTGCTGGGTGAAACTAGTCTGCTCAGGAAGTTATCTTTACTTCTCTGGAGGATAATTCTTTGGCCCATTGTATAATTGACTCCGGTTTTGATTTTTCAGCCTGATCTTTTGTGTCCAAGTGCAAGAGCCTGGGCCAATGAGTGATGTGAAGTCAAGTTTCTTTAACAATCCTCAGTTCAAATACTGTGGTAGAGTATCTGAGCTTAGTTCAGCTGCTGGTGGGAGGCTCTAGAAAGATTTCCTGTAGACATTCGAAGTGGCTGGAAGGATCTTAAATATTTTTTCCTATTTCTTGGATGAAATGCTCTAACAAAAGCCAGTTAAGGAAAGGGGGTTTATATTGACTCATTCCAGGGTAGAGTCCATCAGGAAAGAGAGGTGAGCAGGTCACATTGCAATTGCAGCCAGCAAGGAAAGGAGAAGGAATATTGATGCTTAGCCTCTTTTCTCCAGTTCAAGATGCAAGGCAATGGTGCTGTCCACATTAGGGTGTGCTCTTCTACCCCAATTAAACGCCTCTAGGTAGTCTCTCACAGATATGCCTGGAGATTTGTCTACAAGTTCCAGATCCTCTCCAGTAGACACCCAGCAGTAACTTTCACAAGCATATTTTAGGAAGATTACAATACAAGGACTATATAAATACTGGGTTCAATTTGGAAATAACTTTTATTCCTTTCTGTTTTCTATCCTGTTAAGTATCCTAAGCTTAAAATCAGCATCTACAGCAAGCACAGTGATTAAGGGTGATGGAAATCTTGAGTTTTGACAGAAACTAGAATCCAGTTCTGAATTCAAGCTGGGGACCCTCAACACGTTGCTTGCTTGGCAAGTCAATTTCCTTTCAGGGATGTTAAGAATGAAAAAAATCATGCCCCTACCCCAGAAGATATGTTATTAGCAGGCAAATAAGTCGTCTATAATACCCCTTGTTCGGTGTACTGAATTTATAAGCACTTGTATGCTTTCCTTGATGATTTTAGCTCAGTAAATCTTTGTGTTTCCTCTTTCTGTGTCCCAGCATTTTAACATCAACCATCAGTCACTGTGTTGTTAACCTGCCAAGGTATAAATACAGCAGTCCTCCTCACACTGGGCAAATTTTCAAATTGTAGCAAGTGCCTGGCTTTGAACAATTTAAGGTCCATTTTCTCTGTCAGAACACATGCTTATATTGGCTGGCACTTTAACATTTTATTCCCAGTTCTTATAGCCATTTCTTTCCCCAACTATGTTTGCTTTGAAACCAGTGAGGGTGTTGGGTTCAGGGTGGAAGCTGAGAAATTTTCACTTCAGATTTGGAAGCTTTATTTTCTGGGCCCTTAGGGAGTTGGCCAACTTGGGACATGATCTGAGTTCCCAAAGGGAGATTGAACATTTTTGAAGGATGGGAACACAAAGGGAGTGGGGAGCTGGGGTAAACTGCAGTGTTATCCAATTATAGTTTGACATTATTGGTTAAGAAATGGAATACTCATTGGAGACTGGACCATATCCGGGGCATCTGGCTTCAAGGTCCTTAATTCATTCTCCTAGACATTTGGTCTGGAGCTCAGAGTAATAAGAAGACAAAGGAGGAGGTCAGCTGCATTCAGTAATTAAGGGCAAAAAGACAATTGGTTATCTATTTTTACAACTTATGGACTTTGGTTTAGATAAAAGCAATTCTATATTCTTTTTACTGGTTAACAGACGATTAAGAAAACATTTGGAGAAGTGAGATCGTGTGGGGAAATATTATAGGCCACAGCTGTGGTGGAGGCCCGGAGACTTTCCACGATTTGGGTCCCACATACACTAGGAACGTCTATGGTTCCAGCAGCCTGGAAGCTTTGGCTGCGGCAGGGCCTAATGACCCGAGGAAGTCCTTGGTTCCAAAAGGGTTTATTGTCATGGCGGATGGTGGATGAATCTGGAAGTATCCCCGTAAAACTCAGGGTAGTCCCGAGTTATATAGGGAGGGAGAAAGGGGGAGGATCTGGGGAGGATCTGAGGAGGCATGCTTAATTTGCTTCGCTCAATGTCCTTCATTAGGATGTAAATCCCTAGGGCTTGAGGCCTATAGTCACACCCTCTCTACCTGTGCACTTTTGGAGGGGCTGTAATGGCCTACGTGACTGAACAATGTAGTTTTATGGAGACTAGACTGCTTTTCAGGACCCTGGGTTCTGGGGGTGTGTCAAACTCCTGTCGGTTCTCACGCAGAGTCTCCGGGTTATAGGCACATGCCCAACCATGGATCAGAATACCCTTACGAAGCCTCACAGGGTAGGTGTTTGTTCCTAGGCCTGGGAACATGAACATGTTTGACTCTGCCAGCAAAATGAAGAAGTTGTCCTTGAGATGGCTGAACTCAGACAACTGTCTCCTCACAAGTTGTCCCTGAAATCTCTGGACTCAGACCACTGTTACAACAGAAGGTGTTCAGCTGTAGGGAAGTCTCCAGCTTCCCTAGGGTCTGGGACCTTGAATTTAGTTTCTATGATTAAATGGAGCCTGAAAACGAAATGGTAGTACTTAGAATAAGTTTCTTTTGCTTGTTCCCAACAAGGGTACTGGTTTTGATAAGGTAGACACTACCAGGGCTTGGATAAATGTTTCAGGGTCAGAAATCAAAGGAAACATGTACTACATCATTGCTGGCAATTGTCAATGGCTCAATGGGTGAAGTGTAAGAAATAGGAGGGAATTAGAAGCTGGAATACTGAGTAAACACAATACAAACAAAACCCATAAAAATATGTTTCCTACTATAATATTATTGTTGGTTTTGCCAGTGTAATGGCAGGTAGGAAGTCCTGTTGTGACTCAGGCCATAGAACACTTGGTGTTGTTCTTGTCTGCTTCAAAATTTTATTTCTTAACGTAATGAAAGATAGCACAGATTTGAGAATAATATGTTTGTATGATTTGTTAACAATAATGATCTATTGTTTTGCAAAAGAAACTAATTTAGTTCTAGTCCTGCTTATCAGAACATCTGTTCTTTAATACTCCTAAATATTCTAGAGTATTGATTATCCAATATCTAATATATCTATAAGGAATCCACTTTATTAATGGATTAATCATAATAAGCATACATTTCCAAAGAGAAAATGGTAGTACACACCACAGTCTTTCATTACTTGAGAGGATTAGAAATTCAGGAATAACATCAGCTATATAGTGAGCATATTAGTCCATGTACTTATGGTATTACATGAGACCATGTCTCAAAAAGTCAACAAAACAATCAAACCAAGGCAAACAAGCACACAAGCAAACAAAAAATAGAAACAACCAAAAAAAAAAAAAAACTCAAACCACAAAATATCAATATAGATGTAATCATAAAAGAATCTCTTATATGATGATGAGTCCAGATTTATGCTTTATTTATTACAATATATTTATTAAGATTTTATTCGAGAACTTATTATTTAAAATTTGTTTCAGACTGATTCAGATACAGAATTTCAGCTGCAATTTCATAGCAGAGGCAGAATGGTCTTTTTTTTTTATGTTGGGAATAGGAGAATGCTGGGGATCAAACCTTAGACTGAGGCTGAACATGATCTGCCACTGAATGTTACGTGCCCCACTCCCAGCACTCTGACTAGAGATCCTAGGGAATAGTTTTAGTGATGCAGTTGAAGGACAGGATTAAAAGACTTAAATCATACAGATGAGTCCTCCTCTATAATAGGCCATTCACAGTTCTGACTTAACCCACAGGGCAGGGACCTGTCACAGGTGACGTCTGTTAGATCTACTTTTTTGTCATCTTGACACAGCTAGAGTTATGTGAGAACTGAGAAAAATGTTTTCATAAGATTGAACAGTAGACAAACCAATGAAACATTTTTTTAATTAGTGATTGAAATGGGAAGCCATTGTGTGTGTGTGTGTGTGTGTGTGTGTGTGTGTTGGGGTGGTTTGTCACCCCTGGGCAGTTGTTCCTAGAGTGTATAAGAAAGATGAAATAAAAGGCCAGGGGGAGCAAGCCAGTGCTCTCTGGATCCATGGTCTCTTGTTCCTGCTTTCAGGTTCCTGCCTTCACTTTCATCAGGGATGGAGTATTACCTGAGAGTTGTTTGTTGAAGTAAAGCATTTCTTCCCCAAGTTTCTTTTTGTCATGGTGTTTTATTACAGCAATATAAACTGTAACTAAGCCCCTTAGCACTTTCCATATTAACTGAAGGTTGAGGTACAAAAAGGCCTTGTGTTCTTGTTTCTCTATAGAAAATCTAAAAGAATCAAAAGAGAAGCAGGTTAGGTATTCATCCCTAGAGGAAGGATAGAAAGCAGAAGAGGTATATGTTGAGATTTCCCTCCAGTGTGAGTTTTGTAGTGAAGAAAAAAAAAATGAGGCAGCCATTTTGGATATTCTCCACAAAAAGGAACAAACATAAGTATAGTCCAAGGGGTCGTAAAAGTCAATGCTAGTTATAGAGCTTATGACAGAATTTGGAGTAGCAGTGTCAATGGCTAGTATAAGTGTCTATAAAACTATGGAG
The DNA here is from genome assembly GCF_004785775.1 of Grammomys surdaster. Classification (NCBI taxonomy): domain Eukaryota; kingdom Metazoa; phylum Chordata; class Mammalia; order Rodentia; family Muridae; genus Grammomys; species Grammomys surdaster. The sequence continues at coordinate 2,945,397 of NW_021620542.1, forward strand.
ATAAAGATAAGCGCACACACACACACACACACAGGAGCATGTGTCCGTGTGTACATATTTGTGCACATGTTGGTGTGTTGGATGGCGGAACTAGGGAGCACTGAGTTAGCTACCAGTGAGCTACATTGAGGTCATTTTAAGTTCAGAAAAAAATGGGGTGAAAAGATAAAAGGAAGGAATAAAAGGAAAAGTGGCCAATATCACCCTTTTTAAATCACCAACACTTTTGTGTAGCCAACTGTATTTGAGTAGGATAGATACTAGAGTTTGAGTTTTCTGATGGACTAATCTAGGCATTTTAGCTATGCATTAGGACTGCAGGGATGGCTTATCACTCTGAGTCAGAAGAGTAGTTATCTGAGTGTTAGAGAAAGCCCTACCCTATTGGCTGAATTTTAAAGAAATGGTGAAAAACAGCATAGTACCATTATTATTTTTCTTATTGATGTGACCAGAATACCCTACAAATGGAACTTAAGGAAGGATAGATGTATTTGAGCTCACAGTATGAGGGTGTGGCATGAAAAATAGAAGTGTGAGGCAACTGGTCAGGTTGCATCCAGATTCAAATACCAGAGGAAGATAATGTGTGTACTGAGCTATGTTTCTTTTCTTTCTTTCTTTTTTTTTTGTCTTTTTTTGTCCAATCCAGCACCCAGCACTGTGGCTCAAAGGATTGTGGTCCCACTTTCAGGATGGGCCCTCCTTGTTTAGACTCATCCAGAAGTATATTTTCATATGTATTTATATCCAATTAAGTTGATGATTAAAAAATTAACTGTCACCAAGGACTTCTGTGGGTTCTGATCCTGGACTCTTGATTGGACCCAGAGATATAATATAGAGAGTCACGAATGTATCTAGGAATGCAGGTTGTGTGCATTTTAACAATAGGAAGGCAGATAGAAATAGCTTCAGTACTTTCTTCAAATAAAAAGCTGGCGAGGAAGCCAGGGTTGGTGGTATAAGCTATTTGGGATGCTGAGTAAGGAAGATGGTAAGGTTAGGACATTCCTAGCTTGAAGAGTGAGTTCAAAGTCAGCCTCAAAAATCTGGTAAGATGTGTCTCAAAGGTGTGTGTGTGGGGGTGAGTCTATCTGACAATCTATTTGAGTCTTCTGATGGACAAATAAGTTGACCTGGGTATTTTAATTTCTAAGGGAAGACTATAAATGGTGGAATATATATACACATATATGTGTATATGTACAAATGGTGTATATGCATATATATGGCATATACATGGCATATGCATGGCGAGTGTGTGTGTGTTTGTGTGTGTGTGTCAGAATGTTTGGATGCTTGGCCACCATGTTGAGACCCAAGATTTAATTCCTAGTACTAGAAATGTGCAAAAGCTGGTGGAGCAGGGATTATATTTTCCTTACTTCTTCATCTTAATTGATGAGTTTTAAAAGACAGATTGAAGAGCTAAATTGCTTACTAAGGTGGAATTGTAGCTAGGTAACGGGAAAGCTGAGTAATATACACAAATCCTGCTGTGGTTTGAATGAGAACCTCTAGATTCATAGATTTGCTTGCTTGGTTTAGGGAGTGGCACTGCTTAAGAGGGATTAAGAGATGTGGCTTTGTAGGAGGAGGTTTCTCACTGGAGATGGGCTTTAGGATTTCAAAACCGCAAGCCAGGCACAGTGTGTCTCTCTCCCTGCAGTCTTGGATCTGTATGTACAGCTCTCAGTTCCTTCCCTAGTACCATGCCTGCCTGCATGCAGCAGTGCTTCTCATCATGCTGATAATGAACTATACCTTTGAGAGTGTAAGAAAGCCCCCCAATTAAATATTTCCCATAAGTGACTTGCCATGCTCACAGTGTCTCCTCACAGCAATAGAACACTGACTAACACAAATCCTCAATTTTCATATTTGAATTTAAATGGCAATGACATGTTTGCTGCAGGTGCTTATAATAGACACAGAAAATAGATGTCTTTAAATTGTTTTTATGTTGGTTTTATGTTGATTGTGGTTGTTTTTGTTTAGATCTTTGTCTTTTCAAGACAAGTTCTCATTAGTCCAGGCTAACCTTGAACTACCTGTGTACTCATCTCTTGCTTTGAACACTCAATTCTCCTGCCTCTGCTGGGAATTAAGTCATGTTCATCACGCATGACTTTCATTTTTAAATTGACTGAAACTTACAGGGATTTATCTAGTACAATTTGATTATTTTTAATTATACACGTTAGAATAATTAGATTCACTTAAAAGGTACCCATGGGAATATTTGCCATCTTTTGCTCTTGCTTTTTTTTTTTTTAATGTATGGGTGCATTTCCTTTTCACTATTCTTACTGAGAGAGGATGAGACTGTAGCTTGTCTAATATGCTGCCTGTGAGCATCTTTCTCTGCCTGGAAATGCAACTTTAAGCATTTTGACACAAAAGCACTCAACTCAACTATCATGGGAGGTCACGCTTTCTTTATATCCTGGTTTTAGCATGTATAATTGTGTAGACAGGAGAACAAGACACAGGGAAGCCCAGGAGTGAGCCTTCCTTTTGCTTTTGCTCCCTGATTATGTAGCAGATGAGAGAATTATCTGGTAATTCTAGCTATCAGAAAGTTCACTGTACTGGGTCACAAAGGGATTTTGGCTGTAAGTATTTCCCAGATAATTTTACTGAAATAGTCCAATATAATGTAGTAGATTAAAATGTAGACCACATTTTCAATGTGCTTTTGTATTAGAGAATTATATAAGACTGAAATTAAATTATTCATATAAAATAGAAAGAAAGAAAATGTGTTGGGAGAACCATTTTTGTATTTTATACTTTGGTTTATCCATAGTTAAAGGAGTAACATGCTGACACGCAGACACTATCTCCACTAAGCAGAAAGAGCATATGATTCATAGAGAAAGGGCCAGGTGCTGTACATATTGTCTCCTCTAGTGAATTCCTTTCATCTTATCAAGGTTAAGAATTAATCCTTTGTTTCTTCTCTTTGCAACGTCAGCTCTTGTTAGAACATCCTTTCTTAGCATTTGTGCCACCTTCTGGTTCCATGATATTTTGTATTCAACTAAGCAGTCAGGCATCCAAACAGAGTAAGTTCTTTTACTTCTTGGTTTAACATTCTTCTGAAGGACAACAGAGAAACCCCTCAGGAATGTGCTGTAAGGGCAAATGAATGTTTTGTAATGAAGATTTTTAATGTGTCCCTGAAAGGCAAAGTTACAATTACAAAGCCAAATCAACAATTAGTCTCAAATTTTAAAACTTTTAGAAGTAATTGTGTTCGCAGTTGCAAAGTCCTATATGAGAGCAGTGATCTGTAGGAAGCATATTTGGGTGTTTGATTTGTTCTTGGCACAAAGAGAAATGTGCTAGTCTACTGCAGCTGACTGGGGGTTCTAGCTACTGGTTCTCACTGCTTGAATTTGACAGGCCATTTAACCTTTCTGAACCTCTGTGTATTAGACTGTGAAACGAGTATAGTCACATCTCAGAATCACTGTGACAACTGAAGACATTGTTTGTCTGTCTGCCCTGATAATATGTTAACAGTAAAGAAAAATAGACCAATTAGTTGGTGGTTAATAAAATTTGATGTTATAATTATTATTGTAAAAGAAAGCATTGGTAATACACATTGTTAAACTAATTTAAACTCCATTTCTTTCCCACTAGTATCTACCAGAATTGTGAAGCAAAAAAAAAATATCATGAAGCAGAAACGAGTCAAGGCAAATTTCCGATGTCACATACAAATACAAGATAATAGCACTACTTAAGTTTACGTATTTAAATTTGTTTTCAGTTAAAATTAATTAAAATGTCAGTTTCCATAGTTTAGGTTGGCACTAGCTTCATGAAGTGAACCACTTGAAATTACAACAGGTAATGGATGTTGATTCATTCAGTGTTTAAGATTATCTTAATTATAATTTACTTATTAATTGCTTGACGTATAGGGATGACACTAAGTCCCTGCATCTGCTCGGGAAGTTCTACACCACTGAGCTATGTCCCCATCCTTTTACTTACAGTTACAATTTAATTCTAGCTGAAATGTCCTAGGTCTCTATTAAAGTGTGCACAGCTCAGATCACATGAAGACAATATGTTCATAAGTTTCTACTTAACTATGTACAGATTAAACCACATACAGTTTCTCAATTCTGGTTACACACAAAGAATTAGTTCAGGAGCATAGTGTTGGCCAAAGTTAATGTTTAATGTTGTTGATTGTGTTTTTCTTTTAAAGTCTCTGAACAATTAACTTTAGTTTTAATTGGTCTCAATTTATCATATTAGTTTCATTCTCATTATAATTATGAAGTGCTTTGATGTATATTCTATTCATCAGAAACCTTGAAATTCTACTCATTCTAGAAAAAAGATAATACCTTTTTTAAATTTAGGATAGTTACTAAGGAGACTAGAACCATTAAGTGCCATTCTCATAAAATGTTTACCTATTTGTTGTCTTAAGAAATCTTTCATTCCATAATAAAGTGGAATATATATATGTTCATATATAGATAGATAGAGAGAGAGAGAGTAGGAAGTAGGATTTGGAGGACTGATAATTTCTTAATTTCTTTGGTACTTCTGAGTAAAATTAAAGATAAGAATATGAAAAATTTATTCTGTACAGTAAACTGTTGTTTTCTTATAAAAGTCTCTTAACTCTCAAGGCAATTATTGAAGTTTATTAATTCACTCAATCTCTCTTTCTGGTTTTGTGTTTGGTTGAAGATAGGGCATTATTATGTAGCCCTTACTATCACTGCATCTCCACGTAGCACAATCTAGCCTTCAGTTCACAGCAACTCTCTTATGTGCTGATCCTCTAGGCATGAACCACCACCCCCAGTAGTCATTTTTGTTTTGTTTTTAAAAGTACATTTAACAGAAAGTAAAGCATTATAGAAGTGGAAGTATACTAATGTCAAACCATGTCATTAACATAAAACAGTCTTGAAATTTATGACTATGATCAATCATATGTTCATGGGGCGTTACCAAGGGAAAATACACTGTAAGAAATGGATTACTTCTTGTTTACCCACCTTTTATATTTATGGGGATGTCAAATGCTAGGATCCACTTTGTGAGAGTTAGACCCACATCACAAATGTGTGTATTAGTATTCTCTGCATGAATATTAGACCTTTAACACTAATGTGTGTGTTTGTGTTCTCTGCATGAGCATTAGACCTTCAACACTAGTTTGTGCCCTAACTTTCTCCTTGTAAGAGTTAGACCTGCAGCACAAATGTGTGTGCAGAACACGTTTTGGAAGAAGTCACAGCAAAGTATAGGAAGGCAAGGACTGCTCTGACACCTGGAGTCCTTCTGGGAGGCCCATTCAATTTCTCTTCCTGGAAAAGTCTTCTGGAGACTGAACTTAACTATTTTAAGATGTTAATATGCCTAGTACTAAAAAAAAAATTTCCATTACTTGGATAAAAATGTCTTTTGTCTATTTATAATAAGGAAACAAATGAAGTATTAATCTCTCTCTCTCTCTCTCTCTCTCTCTCTCTCTCTCTCTCTCTCTCTCGTCTCTGTCTCTCTGTGGGCAATAATTCATTCATGTATAGAAAATGTAGCAGAGTGTATACTTAACCCAGTTTAGTGGTGAGTTCTTTGGCCTTGGCCTGTTGAGCTTTGCAATTTGAGCCATTGGTTTTGGACACAGCACATTGCCTTCCCAGTGGCAGCAGATCTCATCCTTGTAATCATCCTTATAGCTTCCACCAGCCAAGCCAGAGCTCCTTTGTCTTCCAAGTTAATGAGCGTGAGGCAACAGTGGTATAGTGTCTTGTGGACTAATCATTCCAGCCTGGCCTTCCCCTTGATGATGCAGTAGAAAACCCCCTTATTGTGATAAAGAAGAGGCAAGAAGATCATCACTAAAATAATGTCTAAGTTTGATATCCCCCTTTGCTACTTTGTCTCTGGTCTGTATTTGTAAGCATGTTTACTCAGCTAGATAGATAGCTGTTGGTTGATCGAGGGCCTAAGTGAATTGGTTAATGGCAGGAGGTACTTTGACCCTCCTATAGAAGACCCTTTGCCACTGTTAACCAATATAGCGAGACCATTTGAAGGAGTGAGATTTCATTTAGGCTAAATGTCTTGTCCAGTGCTGAAGTGCTTTTTGTGAATGGGATTCACCACAGTTTTGTCCTTCTACTTGAGGATGGCTTGATCTAGGGACACTTTTTTCATCTTGTCTTTCTTTCCTTTGGGTGTCTTATAGCCATACCACCCTGAACGTGCTTGGTCTTAGAAGCTAATCAGGGTCGGGCCTGGTTAGTTCCTGGGTGCGAGTTACACTTTCTATATAAGTTTGCTAACAGAACTTGACACAAAAGCTTTTGTGAAGTAGCTTGATTGGTGTGGTTACCATAGCAACACGGTTGAAAGGAAGAAAGAATTCCTTTAGGAACCTTTTCTAAATGCTGTTTTGTAACCCATAACGATATCGCTGGCCTGCCATCCCTGTGTGAAAGGAAATAGATCACTTTGAGGGTCAACCTGGTGTCTTGTGTTTATAGATTATGCTAAGCAATCAAGACTGCTTGGCTCCTCTCATAGTCCCATAGCTGAGCTAGTTCTGTTCTTCAGGATTTTGGGAGAATAGGAACCTCACACAGAAGTTCTTTATGTCTGAAAATGCACAGAAGAAACTGGATCCAGACCAACAACCAAATTCTGTTCATTGCACTTCCTAAAACTAATGTCTTCTACAGATTTTTAATGCCCTGTTTATTTTTGTTTGAAATTCTTCAATTTACTAATAATTTGTTTTGTTTGTGATGTTGCTGTTTTTAGGAGACAAAAGGGTTTTAACCAGTAAATAGATCAGCGGGGACTTCATTTAAAACCTTTCCTGGTGGTTTGGTATTCTGGAATTACTGTAAACCCCAAGGCTTATATTTGCACTTTGCTTTGTTATAGGGTAAATGTCTGCTCCATTATCACAGCAACTGTGTACAAAAACACATCAAATCAGTCAAGTACCACCATAGGGTATTTTCCAGAGCTTAAAATGACCTAATGTTTATTTCACTTGTACCCTCAATAATAACAGCAGTCAGGCATACTCTAACTATTTTTCCAATCAGCCACATGTTGGCAATTTTTCCTTTTTACTCATTGGTTTAGGACCTTGGTATCAGATGCTTCAAATTTGACCTGCTGACTTTAAATAGAGAATCATAACTTCAAGGATATCAAAGTGTAATTTTGTAGACGAGGTAAGAAGAAAAAATTTACTTCATATTGATATGCATATTTAAAGAAATGTGACACATAGCTTCTAACTCTTGGATCCCATGATTGGTAACAACATTCATACACAATAACATAATGAAATTGTATTTGAGCGATGTTTTTGAAGAGTAATCTTTTGAATTCAGTTTCTAGAGGTCTACTTACAATTTCTAAACCAACGTTTTGCTTGGTATTGTTTGAGTTATCTGAAATGATCTCCCCATTTAAACAAGCTAGTAAAAATCTCAAATTATGCATTGAGTCAAATTCACTCCAACTATTGTTATATATATTTAGGAATTTGTAGATTATCTTGGTATGCCTTACGTTTTTGGTGGTGTGCAGTTGTTGTGATTAAGTTTATGATAGCCACAGCTGAGACATGACTTAGAGACTGTATCTAATGCTGAGCTTATGAAGCCAGGTCCTATTCTCCTCCTCTGTCCCCATCCTCCATTTCCTCCTCCTCTAAATAAAAATGAAGTGGAAATAGAATCAAAATGAAAATGAAATGAAAAATGAGAAGACTCACCCAGTACCAGAATAGGAGCTATTCTAAAGCTATGCCAGACTTGTTTGTATCTTAAAGGAAAAAGTGAACTAAGAGTCAAATTACAAATGTGTTCCAACATACTATGTATTGGAATGAGCCTGTCCCTAGATAACATTTATGACATTCTAAATGGAACCTCAGTTCCGTTATAGATACCACTGCACAAAGTCAAGGGCTTCTATTTGTCATTTGTCATTTCCATAGACATTTACATCCCTTAGTAGATGTACAACCTGTGTTGTGACCATAGGTGTGCTCTGCATATCTGCATAGACAGCGTTCTTCCAGTGAGGGGTTTCTCTTTTCTCCTAATACCAACCATACCAGAATTGTTTTGTTTCTGTTTCTTCAGCTTCATGGTGTGTTGTTTCTCAGGCTTGCCTCCTGTGTGTGCTTATGGTTTTAACATATTTTGACTTGCCTTGGTCAGCTAGGCTTTCCTCTCTAGGTATTTGGTTATTTTTTTTTCTGTTCTTTTTTTGATCCCTTTGCTTTACTTTCTTTTATGAAGCTTTATTTTTTATTTTTCTATCAGCTTCAGTTTGGCAGCTTTTCCATGCTTCCTGAGCACCCGCTTCCCTATTCCTTCCTTCCAAACACCTCGTCTTGGCTCTCAGAGCAATTCTTTCTCAAGAGATTTTTCCTGCCATCTGCCCTCTCATTCTCCAGAATGGTTCTCCATGAACCTGCATGGAAGGTAGCTTGTGTAGATAAATGTTCCACTCAACATGATTTTATTTGCATTTTTTAAACACAGTCTCATTATGTAGCTCCAGTTGCTTTTGATATCACTGTGGAAACCAGCCTAGCTTGAATTTGTGGTCCACCTGACTCTCCCTCCAGAGTGCTAGGATTACTGGGCATGTGTCACTCATACTTAGTTTTCTGTGTACCTTTTTAGTTTTGTTTTGTTCTTAAAGGAAACCTTGAAAAGATGTTATTCATTTTTATATCCAGGAGTGTTTTGCTTACATGGATGTTTGTGTACTCATGTGTGCCTGGTGCCAGTTGAAGGTCAGAAGAGGGCATCAGCGTTCCTAAAACCATTACAGATAATCGTAGGCTGCCATGTAGGTATTGGGAAAGAAACCCAGGTCCTTTGCAAGTATAGCCAGTGCTCTTAACCACTGAGTCATTGCTCCAGCCCCACTATTGTGAGCTTTTAACCATATCTTTGTGGCTATTGGATGACACAAACTCTTTATTAGGCTTCAAGATGACACCCTAGATTCCTTTAATAGATACCCAAAACCCATTTCACATGTGCACAATTTGTTTTCAGTTGTAAATCAATGGGCACTTATTGAGCATCCATTGTGTGTTGGATGCTGTGCTCTGCTGAGGCAAAGATGCATGATCCATGGCCTGTGCTCTTTTAGAGATTAGCAATTTAGAGGGAGGCAGATAAAAGCCTGATTACACTCCAGTGTTCTGTGACACAGAAAGTAGGAAAACACTCGAGAGGTGTAATTAACTCAGACTAGGAGTGGGAAGAAAGGTGAACCAGAATCAGAGAAGGCACCACACTTAAGGCTGTCAGTTTTCTGTAATTTTTTTCTTCAATAAAGTAATTCTTTCTGAAGAATTACAAGTTGGGACTTTATTGCTTAAGTATGTATTTGTAGAATGCAACCCAGCGTGTCGTGTCATGTATGTTTACCAAATGTGTAAGTGCAATTCTGTGACTTAGAGGAACATATCTCCCATCCCGTGGAAGAAAGGGAAGAGAGAAATACATTCTGTCCTTTGCTTTTTCAAGTTTTCAAGGCCATTTTGGATTTGCACCCTATATTCCTTCATGGCTAGTAGCTCCCGAGGCCTTCCCTCCATCCTTCTCCCGAGCTTTGGTTTTAAACTGTTTTCATCTGCAGACTTAATGTTGGTACCAATTATTCCTCTCTCCAGGTCAGAGCCCTGCCCAGAATTAACCACAGTGGAGATCTTTTATTACAATCCCTTTGAGGCTCACTTTATTTCACCCATAGTGTTTCATTGGGTGGAGCCTTTCTGCCACTTCATAGCTATGCAGTGTGCATCCCATTTTCTCAGAGTATTCCTGCATGAATCTTTTCTTCCACTGTATAGATTCTGGTGTTGAACTCAGGTCTACAGGCTCTGTGGCAAACCCCTTCATATACTGAACCATATCTCCAGCTCTGAGATTAGTTTGACAGGACTGGGTCTGCACTAATCAATTAGTTATTACTCAATATTGTATTTTCTTTAACATGAGGGGAACTAGTTGTCTTTCTATTCTTTTTTTGAGCTTTTTCTCTTGAGTGCCTGCTTAGTGTTTTTTATCTTATATATTTTCTATAGTGCCTTGCCATATAGGACAACCTGGTCTGGAGTCTGAGATCCTCCAGGACTTTCAGTCTGGAGTTGAGGTTATATGCATGCCTCACTCTGTCTGCCTAATGAATTTCTTGCTCGACAGTGCTTCTGAGGTAATTTTAAGGTCATTTATTTCTTTGAGAATGTTCGTCCATTTTGTTAACTTTTAAGTACCCTAAGCAGTATTCCTGAGAGTTTACAACATTTGTCACTTTATTTGGTATCAGTGACATTCTTTAAGATGGTTCACTGAAGGTCAACACAAGTTCTACTAAAGTGTAGAAGAGTGAAGTAAACACATACAAAAATTTGCCCTGTGTCTTTTTTTTTTTGACTGATCTTTCATTCTTCTTTTAAAAACAAAAATATAGCCTGTTTTATCTGTGAAATAGATGCAATCTATTGCTTAGTTAGCTTAGCAATTTTGAGAATATAACACTTTATAGAAGGAATTTAAAAGTAATATTTTTAATAATTCTTTTGAGTGTTTCATATAATGTGTTTGATCATATTTATCCCCTAACCCCTTTGAGATATACCCTGTTTTGACCATATTAATCCCCCACACCTCCATTCCCCCAACTTCCTGGTTATATTGTGTATTCCCATCTCCTGCCACCAATGGAGTCCGATTAGTATAGCCAAAACTCTCTTCTACGTGTGGATTGCTCTGGAGCACAGTCAGGCGGCTAGAGCCTCACTTAAATGATTCGTCATCTCTCAGCAGCTAGCAAATGTCAGTAGCCCTTTAGCTAGGGGTGGGACATCATGCATGCCTACTACCAGCTCCCTCCATGGTGGGATTTTGTCTGACTTGTTCTTAAACCGTTCTTATTCATGCTGTCACAAGTTCTGTGAGTTCATGCATCTGTAAAACAGTTTCTTTGTAGTAATTCATTGGCGCTGGCTCTTACAATATTACTGCTCCTTCTTCTGTAGTGATCCCTGAAGTTTGGCAGTGGGGGATGATGTGAACATCCCATTAAATCTGAGAACTCCCCAGTTTCCTATTACATGCATGTTGGCCATTTGTTGGTTTCTGTGTTAATCCTCATGTAATGTCAGAACCTTCTGATGAGAGTGCAGAAATACATTAATCTGTGAATATACAAGTAAGTCTTTTTTCCTTAATACTATGTCAACTTAACAGAGTTAAGTTCAGTAAGGCCTGTGGTGTATCTAACTACATGTTTTTGGTCTTTTTAAATAATGTTTCTAGTATGGGTTTTATGGTATAGAACAGGACTTAAAATCAGTCTGAGCATAGGTGCCGATCCCAATAATATTCTTGTCACTGTTGCAACAGTGGGTATGTCTGCCAAAGAAAAGTATTATTGTAGCTCATTTGGTTTTATAATTAGGCAAGACAGATACTCCTTCCTCAAGTAGTATGCCTAGGGCCTTCTAATACTATGAAAGCCAGCTAGTGGAGAAGAAGCTTCAAGGTTAGTACCTGCTTCATTTTGTTTTCTTTTATTACTCAAGTATGTGGTGTCTTCCAAAAGAAGGTCTTATTATCAAGTTTGGAAAGGTACAAGATCAGTGGTAATCACCTGTAATTTTTAGTGAACTGTGGGACATCACTGGCCAACAGATAAAAAAGAAGTAATCCATTCCTGATACTAAGGTTTGTATTTGCTTGAATAAAATGTCTAGTTGGGCTGTTGTACCCGTGTTATATGGAAATTCTATATAAAAAATATATTTGAATATGCATAAGCCTATGAAGATGTATATGTATGTATTTTTGAAGCTTATATAGGTAGGTTCGTAATAAGACTTTTTCAAAAGGCTTTTATTGTTTAGTTATCCCTCTCACTAGTCCACCTTGGGCATCAGCATTCTCTATGTAGTGAAAAGGAATTTTGAGTTAGTTGAGATCAATGATATAACAGAGAGCCTTGGTTCAGATACGGGCAGTTAAAATTGCAGATCAGCTAGCTTGCTAACCCAAAGCCATCGCAGGGGATGCAGAACTGGAGAAACAAAGGACAATTGAGTGTTCCGGGAATTGGCCGGCTGTAAGAGATAGAAGGTGCTCACAGATAAATTCCTTAAGAACAATATTGGAACACCCATGTGTTCCCGTGAAGTTTGACTTAGCCTCCTCTGGAAAAACTCCCACCAGAGGTCCCAAGGACTTTCGAATTAAAAGCAGCCAGATGGTCTGTTGGCTCAGATAAGCATTCACACTGGGTCCCAAGGCCACAGGGACCAGAGACTGTTCCTGTGAGATTTGTCAAACCTCTGCCCCAGATCTGCTTACACACATTACAGACATTTGAAACAACCAATTGTGTGTGACTACGGCACAACCCCCTCCGTCCCCCACCCAGGCCTTTGCCTATATTAACCCTAAGTTTTTGGGCCTGGAGGTCGATTCCTCTACCTCCTGCATGAGGCACCTATTGGCCGGAAGCTTCGATAATAAAGAACCTGACTCATGTGATTGCAGCAAGACAGTCTCTGGAGAGTCTTTGGGTTCGAGTCCTTTCAGGGTCACTCCTGGGGGAGTATTTCAGTAGTAAGTCCTGACTTGTATAAGAGTGGAGAAATTGTGTGAACGTAAGTAAGCAAGCAAGGAAGCAGATAAGTAAGCAAGAAATGTATGTACATCAACTTTTCTGTGTTCCTGATTGTGGTATGATGTGCCTACTTGTTTTTAGTTTCCTGAAACCATAGATGTGACTAGGAACTGTGAGCTGAAATAGGCACTCTTCTTCTCTAAGTTGCTTTTGGCCAGGATATTTTTATCATAGCAACATAAATGAAACTAGGACACAGACTTTGCATAGAAAAGGGCAAATTTCTAAGTGCTCTGAAAAAAAATCACAAAATTCAACTTCCAGTAGTTGTATATGTTGAAACTAAATTACCATTGCTTTATTTTGTGTATGCAATGTAATTTGCATACTTATCACTATAAAATGCACAGACATTTTAAAATTTGTAATTATTAAATTCTTATGAATAGGTTCTTGTAAATATATAAACATGCATATACAACTCTATGTAAATGTGCAAATATATATACATGTATTTGTGTATATACACATATACATATACATATATATATATTTGAGGCAATATATACCCCTCTTCAGGAAACAGATTTTATCTTTGTCTCTGATTCATGTCTTGGAATAAGAAGTCCCTTTCAGGTTTTAAGAATTGATGATTCTGCCTGGTGTAGTGGCTCACTTGAGAAGCAGAGGCATGAGAAATCTGTAAGTTCATTACCTGTCTGGCCTACACAGAGAGTTCCAGCCAGTGAGATTTGGTCACAAGAAAACAATGCAAAACCTCAAAAACAACAACAACAACAACAACAAACAAACCAGCCACACAGCAACATACAACCCAGAATTGATTGTTTCTAGTCTACCTTCGTACTCTGTCTCCTGATAGAGTTTGATTTTTAGTTGTAGCTTGTAGGATGCTCACGGAAATTATGTTTTGAACAGACATTGTGGCACATGCCTATAATTCCAGTACTCTCAAGGCTTACGGAGAAGAATCACACTCCAAGGACAGATTATGCTACAGAGCAAAACTCTACTACCAAAACAAAACAAAACAAAAACCAAAAACCAAAAACAAATATCTCTTATGTAAAATAATATATATTATTAAATATTATAATATATAATGTATATTATACCACTGAAATATATATATTATTAAATATTATGATATATAACTAACTCTGTAATAACTAAAGTCTTAGTTACTTTCTTTCTCTGTGATAAAATACTCTGACAAAATCAACATAGGAATCCTAGGAAGGATTATTTGTCATAAAATTTCTTGAAGGCTACAGTGATACAGTACATCTTGGTGGGCAAGGTATAGCTGTAAAGAGGAGGAAAGTCTTGGCAGCAGGAGCAAGAAACTGGTTGTTCACATTGTGAACACTTCAGGAAGAAGAGTGTGACAGGAAGTGGGCCAGACAATAAAGCCTCAAGGCTCTCCCTAGTGTCCCACTTCTTCTATCTTATAAAGGATCTAAAACCTTCCTAAACAATACTACTAGCTGGAGACCCAGTATTTAAGCAGATGAGCCTATAAGAGACATTTCACATTCAAATTACAGCGTGTGTGTGTGTGTGTGTGTGTGTGTGTGTGTGTGTGTGCACGCGCGTGCACTTGTGTGTATCTTTGAATCATCATTCTAATTATTGTTGATTTAGTTCTACAAACAGTTGTGGGCCTTTCCCTTTGAGCATATCATTCATTTTTTGACTGTTTACCTTAAATCAAGTGCAACAGAAAGTCAACTGGTTATACAACATGTTCTCAATGTGCCTATTCCTTGTAGGATCCCAGACATGTGGACACATGCTTCAGTTCAGTGGTATAAATGCTGCATTATTGTGGGGATGCTTTGCTTCCCTGTTCGGCAGTCAGCCTTTTGTCCAGATAAAGCAGAGAAATGTGTGAGCCAAATCAGACTGGTTCCTAATTGTTCCTAGCTTTATCACCTACTGTTAGTCAGCTACTGTATCATTACATCCTTTCAGTCATCTTTGCCCTTAGTCATAAGGAGATTCTATAAGTTATCCACCTCAGGAAGCATTGCTTTTCTGTTCAGGGCTTTCCCATAACTGAGCCAACTCAGTGCTTTGGCTTGTTCAGTTAGGAAGTGCAGGAGGAATACTACCCAGAGGAATACCTGGGAGACAGGTGCTGGGATGGGGTGGGGTGGGCATGCATGCTCCTGTGTTGTTATACCCAAAGGGGAGAGTCTGGAGATTAAGAACCCGACCAGCATCTCTTAATTGGTTTTAATTCCTATTTTTCCTGCAGAGTAACTTTTGAAATGAATTGCCAGAAAGACTGTGTTGTAAGTTCTACTTTCAGGGGAACCAAATATTTAAAAGTTAGAAGTTTAAAAAAAGAAAGAAAAGAAAAAAAGAATGAAATCACTTCTTGTTAATCATCTGATAAATCTAAGCATATCTCCTTGTGATAGCAGTCAGCTAATGCTGAAGATGGACTGCGGCTTAGAATGGCATAAGCTTTACAGGTTCCTCTAGTCTCTGTCCAGTTTGAGTCTTTTTTTAAAAAATACCAATCAGGTTCTAGAAGCAGAGGATGGGAAGACCTAGGATACATGGAAAAGATCATATGTCAAAGCCAAGGAGTAATGTATGCTGTTTGTATCCAGGAATGATTGTGTGTGCTTTATAGTCTTTCAAATAAATGCAATCATTCAATAAAGTTGGCAGTTCTTATTTTTATCAATTAAAAAGAATGACTATCAACAGTGATTAATTGGATTAAACAAACATTGTACAAACAGCCCTATAGTTATAAACACCCTTTGTGTGACAGAGAGACATATGTTCTTCATATCTATTAGAGCAGCTCTTTGGCCGAGAGGCCTGATGAATTGGCTTGCATTGTCTTGTCACACAGCTGTCACAATGGCTCTGATAGCAGGTGATAGTTCTGTTAGAACATGTCAGCTTGGTGCTTATCTCTCATGACATCTATCGAAGGAAGCTCCCATGTAGATTTCATCCAGACAATGACCTTGATATTCCTGTTGAAGAATAAAGGATCACAGTTATTGTTTCATGATGGAGATCTGTGTAGCTGGTGCCTCACACCTATCATAGTAAATTATCAGCCTGAAACGGATAATGTGATGAGTGCTGGTACTTGACAATACAGCTGTAACAGCTGGGTTTGTACACAGACTACACCGTCCACTAGATCTTGAACAGGGATCCGCTGAGCTAATCTATTGTGTGTCACTATGCTTTCAGGTGTGTTCACAGAGATTCTGATGTTGTAGGTTAACATCAAGTTCAAAGGATTCTTAAGGAATCCTTTGAGTCCAAGAAGTAGGAAAAACGTCAGTAGTTTAACTAACAAGGGTTTTATGTTTTGTTTTGCTCTGTCTTGTTTTAAACAAATTTTAGGGAGTTATAAATGGAAGCATACATGAAATTTGAAATGCTGTTGAGTGTTGGATTCCTGGCTTCACTGTATGGACCATGACAGGTTGGAAAACTTGCTAAAGACTGAGAAGCTTCTATTCTCTTATCTGTGAGGTGGAGATGCTCTTAGCCAGGCTGCTTAACACACTGTGTCAGGCAATTGTAAAGAAATTGGAAGCATTGTTTGTTTATTTAGAGAATATATCAACCTACAGTGGTATAGTACTGTTTTAGTTACTTGAATATCTAAGTATTTTAAAATATCAAAATGTAACATAGTGTTTTAAAGTTGGTGCTTATTTTAAAGACAAACTTTTGTTATTTACTCTATGCTAGATCCAAATTAAAAATCGTCTTGTCTCAGCATTTTTAATGTTAGGATTAGAAATGCGTCATGATTCCTAGGCTGCAGAGGGATAGCATAAAGAGTGTCAGATTGCACATCAACCAATGAGAAAATACACATTTGATTATCAGAAATGTAACAGTTATCTGGTAACCATACACATACCATTTCTGCTCTTCTTTAGCTTATGAAGCAATGCTTTCTAGATTTTCTCCTATTGTTTTCTTCTCTGTCTGTTGGTATCTTTCCTCTGCCTGTCACTTCTTTTCTCTCACCATGCTCTTTCATTTCTCTGTGATCCAGAAGTTCAAATGCTTTGTCTATGTCAAAGCCTGTGGTATTACAGTGCTTATGAAATATATCTGAAAATGGATGTCTGTGGCTCTATAGCTAGAGTTTGATTCTGTGTATGCTAGTCTGCACCCAAGGATTCAAATGTTTATTAGCATCTCATTTGAATCCTATGCAAATGGCCTTTTGAAAGGCGTGGATTCTGAACACGCATTACTAAAATCCAGCGATCATTTATAGAATCAGATGAGATTGGATATTTTCAGGATGATATGGCATAGACGATTTAGAGAATCAAAGACATTATTGTCTATTATTTTAAGTGAAGTCTGTGGGTTTACTTCAGTTACTATGTTGGCTTTACATAAATATGAAGAGCCCAGTCAGCACACAATGATTATTAAATGTTTCTGGGGTGTACTATAGAGTACAATGTATTTGAGCAGTTAGATAAGATAGGCTTTGGTAGATGTTTATTTCTTTGAAAGCATCAGAAAGGCATATGTGATTTTTGGGAGTATAGTGAGCTTTATTGATGACAATAGAAAATAGATCTTGTCTTAGTTACGGTGTATTGCTTTGAAGAGATGATATAACCACAGCAACTCTTATATAGGAAGTCATTTGATTGGAGATTGCTTACAGTTACGTGGTTTGGTTCATTGTCATCTTGATTGAAGCATGGTGGTACACAGATATGGTGCTAGAAAAGGAATTAAGAATTCTATTCCTGGATTGGCAGGTAGCAGAAGGAAAAGTGAGCTACTGGGCCTGACTGAGTTTGTGAGACCTCAAAGCCCACCACCAGTGATACACTTAGTTGAACAATATGTCACCTATTCCAATAATGCCACATGTCCTAATCATGTCCCATAATGCCACTCCCTTTGAGCCTATGGGCTCCACAAAAAATCATCATCATCACTTCCTTCTCTTTCTTATTTTTCTCCTCCTCCTCCTCCTCTTCCTCCTCCTTCTCTTCCTCCTCCCTTTCCTTCCTTTTATTCTATCAATCTTGGAAAACTGTGAGGGTATATGTTTATTACATTAGGGGCTTAGCTTGGTTCATGGACCTCTGAAGCATAGACCTTCTCTTTTTCTCTCATGCTTTTGTTGGGATAAGTTCTCCAGGGCCTTTTACTCCATAGATGCCATTTGAATTATGAAGGCTACCACATTGTTGCTCTAGCTACATTCGTTGTCATACATAGAAATAAACTTGACTATGTAGTCTTAGAAGGCAATTCCAGCCCCAGTATCAAAGATGTAAGAACAAGTGTCACTGTTAGAATTTCTGGAGACAACTTGGTCCTCAGTATAGGTGAGGATGTCCCTTAGATGCCTCTGGTGCTTGTTTCTGACCTTCTTGTTATAGACATACTTGGCAGCACTCTTCATGTATCAGGAGAGATCCATAACAGAAATTTTGGGACTCTCCCATTCAGTTCTTGAGTGACCTTGCTTAAAGCAATATCAGGGTTAGTAGATTCAGTGATCATGTTCTGGTCAGACCCTGTCATCATGGCTATGCAAACTTTTCAAGGTAGCAGCGAAGGGAGAGACTGAGGTCAAGAGTTCCTCAATAATACCAAAATTGTCATGATGAACTTTCCCATGAGGCCTAAACAGTTGGTAGTTAAGGAGGCACGCTGACAATCTTAAGAGTGTTTTATAATGATCTGTATACATCATCAAAAAAGGCAGAAATGATGAATCTTTTGGTTCCATTCTTTAGATGAGCCACAGCTTTCTCTAAGGTGGTGAAGATGCCAAGATACTATACAAAATATTTGGAAACAGCAACAGCCCATTATTATTAGTGAAGTCATGTTCCTGGAGGATGGAGATGCCCTTCTGTTTGCTGATAGGCTTCTCATTCACAGACTTGACTGGTCCAAGGAAATTGTAGCGTCAGACTGGGATACTGTGAGGTCACTGAAGGAAATATTGGTGATGACAGTATCAACATTGCCAGAGTTGGAAGACAGTTCTGGGGATCAGGTACTCTACATAGCCAAAGTCATTTCCTGGGACCTTTACCACAGGTCTCAGGGACAGTCTGGCACTGGGTGATAAGATGTGACTGTCTCTGGAATGGAGCAGAGTAGAGAGGCAAAGCCACATATATTTTAAAAGCTCCACTATTACACAATCTTTTGACTTGATATTTCATTGTCTTTATTTTAAAGTTGGCAAGTGTAAAATTAACTACATCAGGACTTTCCACGTAAAAAGTCTCACACTGGTGAAGGAAGCAAGTGGGAGCAGGGTTGGTTGCTTTCAGCTAGCCCATATACTTTTGTAGTCATACTCTTTACTTTTGACCTTTATTTTTTCAGATCACAGATCAGTTAAAGGAATGAAAACTAGGAACCATAGTAGGCTTTAAATTAGTGCCCAAAATAAAGGAGTATAGCAAAGTCAACTGGGGGACTCTATTCCAGCTGGTACTGAATGCATCAGGTTTCCGTTGCTCATCAAATTTGTCCAGTGTTTGTCCAACAGTGTCTGGAATTAAGCTCCTAATCAGTGTGTGTCTTTATATGAGGAATGCTTGTGTTCAGTAGGATGCATATTGGTTAGATATTAGAGATTTTCTCACATTCCAAGCTATTTATTTCTCTCATTGTAGATGCTTCATTAAGGGACCTGTATCTCTCGGGGAAAAAAAATGGATGGACTGTAGATGTGAAAGATAGTGCAGTAGCAGCAGCAGCAACAACAACAGCAACAACAACAAAAAGCTTAGGGTTACTAAACAAGTTCAAGTTCTGAATAACCATGCAAAACTTTCTGTATTTTATTTCATAAATGTGTTTAACAGAGAGATTATTAAGATATGAAGTGAGCTTTGACCAAACCCATATTATTCCAAAAAAGCAAAATCATTTATAAAAAAGCAATTCTAACTTTATTAACCATTCACAAATAAAACTACCCATGTAGAGATCTAGTGAGACTTTCTGAATAATAGTTCAATCTCTCCTAATGTGCAGTTGCTTTGTTTGTTTGATTACAGTGATTATAGTGTTCATTAGTACTGACTGGGTAGGTGCACTGGCTCATATCTTCAGATAAGCTATGGTCTGTGAAATCTCACAGCTTCTATTTCCATCAGCTTTAAACTGTGCTTTCCACTTCTCTCAGTGTCAGCAGCTATTCCTTTACCATAAATATTTTTATCACTGTAATTGTGATGGAACAAAGACAATTCCTGGTTGTTCTTGCATTCTGGCTGTCCTAGTTATTACTCTGGTGACAGAATTGGGTTTTTGTTTCCATGGATTAGGTTATATCAGTCGGAATGTATTTCTGGTACCTTTATAGTACATTTCAGCACAGCAGTCAAATGGAGTGAGCAGGTTTGGATACTGAACATTGGCAAAGTGATTTTAAAATATGTTTTTAATAGTGATCCACATATATCTCCTGTTAAAACCCACTTAAACATATGCTATGTAAGAAATGTCTGTATGGCTTCACAGTTTGTTAGTACAGGACGGTGATCATGCTGTTCTCAAGCCAGGGAAAATGGAAATCTGTACTATGGTCCTGCCTTAAGCAGATAAAATTCAGCACTCATCAGGCTTTGTCAGTACTTACTTAATCTTGTCAGGTAGTCTCAGATCATGAACTTTGAAAGCTACGCAACTCACAGAACTTTAATGTGCTTTTATTTGAGTGTGGCAGAGACTATGTATATCTCTGGAAGAGCAGTAATGGTAGCTTTGAATATGTTCATTACACATGAACATAGGTTCTCTGTTTTAACAAAATGAGAAGACAGTTGTGGTTTGGAATTTGAAACCAATTTACCGACAATGCTTTTTGAAAGTCTTTGAAAATGTGATATTTATGTGAACACAAAGATGTTCCAGTTATCCCCAAAAATAACCACAAAAATGTATGCTGTAAATCATAGTTTGGACATCCAAAAGTTGTCTGTTTCTATTCATGTATCTGCTTTTCTTTGTGTTACAATGGAGTTCTCTAGTCATCCTCTGTAATTGTCAACTAGAATCTAACTTGTTTTCTAGGCTTGAGCTACTCAATTTACTAAACATCAGTTTCTCTACTATAATTTGGATCATACCAGTCTCATATAATTGTTATGAAATTGAATGGCCGTAGGTATTGAGTAAACAGCATCTTGTTTAGTTTCCCTTTTCCTTCTTGTATTTCTAGATGGTAAGAATGGGTTCTGATCCAGCAACGGCCTGGCAGGCTCAGGTCCTACAAAAAGAACAGAAAGAACATTTCTTCCTATAGAGAGACAGAACTGCTTTTGTTCCTTCCCCCAACCCACTGTGTTCAAACAGAAACAGAAGACAAGATTTGGTAGGGTATAGTCACCAAGGTTTTCTTTCATATCTAGAAGGCCTAGGATGCTGCCATGTCTGAGTCCTTACCACACATTTTACATGGTTTTTTTTTTTTTTTTTTGGATTTACTCACCTGTCTTCTTCATCAGACTTTGAACCTTCAAGAGAAGCGATTATGTCTTAGTGAGTCTTCAGTGAACTAAAAGATGACCAGTGCTCACGTTCTTTAACCTAGAAAGCTGTAGAGATAAAATATTCTAAACTAAAGGAAATTCACACCAGATGCCTCAACAGTACCAATAGCTCTTTTATACACATCTGTAGTTATATTAGAAAGAGAAAGAATGTGTATCGCAAATAAAGACTGAAACAAACTAAATCTAAAAGAACAGTCTGAGTTTACATTTTGGAAAATATTTTAGCCATAAATGATTTTGATAGTATTCTCTGGCATTTGGCATTTTTCTCTTTTTGCATTAAAATCATTGTCATGAATAGGGATATAAAATACATCCTATATTTTTATAATATTAATATGAATGCAAGGAACTCTAAGGTTAAAGATAATGCTGTAAGATGTGGTTGTTACCAGAATCTGAAACGGGTGTGCTCTGTAAATGAGTTTTCAATTGAATTCAGTTTTCTGACTGGAAAATAATAATTTCATTTGATTTTATAATTTATTATAAGTGGTTCATTCTTAAGTAAGTTACAGGATAAGTCTAAAATTATTATTATTATTATTATTATTATTGCTATAGTAATGTTATTATTATTACTTGAGATGTTTGTTCACATGAAAGAAGAGAATTTTTTCACAAATAGTTTGCAGGTGTGTCTACCTATCTAAAAATAAAAATGTAGCTAAGAAAGGCAGTAGCAAACCTGTAACTAGTCAGTTAAATCACACTGATTCTCTTCCTTTCTTAATGGTCATTTATCCTAAGAGAAAACTGCAATTGAAAGTGATAGTTTCTCCAAGGTCATGTAACTGCTATGTGTTAACTCTTGGGTACCATCATTTCCTGCATAGATATCTTTAGTTTTAGGATATACAAATCTCCTTGGAAGGATAAAAGGAGAATTAGAATTTGTTGTTGGAAATGCTTTGTGCATCCAGGAATATCATGTACTCAACAGGTACAACCAGATTTCTATCAGGCACCCAAACTTTTATAGTTACTTAACTTGTCTGTCTCTTTTTACCTTTTATTTTTGTAATTTCTTTTTTTGCCTTTGGAGTAGAAGATATGATTAGGAGAAGGGGCTGTGGATGTTCTGTCATATAGTAGTTAGGCTTGGCTGGATAAATCTCTTAGTCTATTGTTAATGAGATAAAACAAAGAAACAGTCTTGGGACTCTTGTGTGTACCTCCTCATGAAACAGGTATTTCTACACTTTCATCACCATCTCTGCACTGTGAACTGACATCTTCAGAACAGGAGAAAAGCTGCCTCAAATAATCAACAGTCTCCCAGTCTCCTCCTCCCACCCCCCGCCTTCTCTCTCTCTCTCTCTCTCTCTCTCTCTCTCTCTCTCTATATATATATATATATATATATATATATATATATATATACACATATATATGTATATATATATATGTGTGTGTGTGTGTGTGTGTGTGTGTGTGTGTGAAAAAGAGTTCTCAAAATCTCAAACCACAGTAAGAATGTGGTAAAGGTGAAAGAGAAGGAGGTCTTAGATACAAAACAAAGATGGAAACCTCAACCTATTCTTTTCAGATTGGAGCAATTTTCTGGGAAGGATACAGAGACATAGGTACTAGGAGGAAGTACATATTCAGTGGGTGAGTGTGGGTTAGGGCAAGAGAGAGGGACAGAGACAGAGACAGACGGGGAGGAAGAGAGAGAGAGAGAGAGAGAGAGAGAGAGAGAGAGAGAGAGAGAGAGAGAGAGAGAGAGAGGAGACAGAGAGAGAGGAGACAGAGAGAGGGAAACTGACTCTTTTAAATTTTG
Organism: Grammomys surdaster; assembly: GCF_004785775.1. Lineage (NCBI taxonomy): Eukaryota > Metazoa > Chordata > Mammalia > Rodentia > Muridae > Grammomys > Grammomys surdaster. The sequence goes on from NW_021620542.1 coordinate 2,968,419, forward strand.
GATAGTTTCTGTGTGAACTGTAATGAAAAGAGGAAGATTTTTGATGAATAAAGTGGGCAGGTGAGATGGGAGATTCTGGAATGGGTTGATGGATTGGGGTCTTCCAGTTATTGGTATAATTCCCCTTTTTGTCCCAATGTGAGGCTTTCTCTTGGGTCTTAGAAGTAAGTATATGATGCAAACAGCCAGTTCGATAAGGATAATGAAACAGAGATGGCATTCTAATTAAGGGAAGGATAATTACTGACCATTTCAGTAGGTTATGTTCATCTTTTTTGTTTTATAGTTTTAGAGGTTACATGGCAGTTCTCTCCAGAAGGGCTCTTTCGTTGTGTCAGCTTGTCAGCTTTTTAAAAAATATAATATCTGCTTTTCTCCCATACCGAGCTAGCAAACCTCAATAATTTAATAAATTATTTTTACCACTGATACAACTGATGCCACTTGTGACAAGGAACCAAAGTTTCATAGGGCAATGATAAATAGTATGTTGGAATTTTCAGACTCATTTTGCTTATATTTTGTGTATCACTTACAGAATTACTTTATTTAGCTATCCACTCCACACCCCCTCTTTCTCTTTAGAATGTTAACATTGTTTATAGAGAATTGTGATAATACAATCACAAAAGGGCTAAGACTGAGACTCAAGGGGGGATGATAAATATGGTGGCACATATTGGATAGTGCCATTATATGATATCATTAAGGAGTTAGGTGTGAACCTTATTTCGTAGAATCAATATGATTAAAATATGCTCAGAATGCTCAAAATTTTTCTAAATATCAGTGAAATAAATACCTAAGCTCCTGTTTAAAATCTCATAGATGATGTGAAAATATTTAGTTTATTGTGAATGCCAAGGGAGATGAGCAAGTAACTATCCTTTGAATTGACAATAGGTATCATTGACTTTTCTCTCTTGATTCATCTGAACATTTGTGACTGGAAGTTAGTAGCACCTCCTGTTACCGTGTATTTGTGAGACTGGCAAGAGAGAAACTGGCAAGCCTGCAGAGTTTAGTTTGACACGTAGGTGTTATGTTTCTGGTGTATCATTTCTACTCCTTGAAAAAAAGTAAATTTACTTACTGGTACACTAAGTTGGCAGATGAAGAAATTAAACTAAGAAAATTTCTTTATGTTCTAGACTGTAGCTCAAATCTAACTTGACCCAGAGGTTTCTCAAATATTTATGCAGCTCTTTAGTAGTGTAGTTTTCTGACAGAACATACTTCGGTCAGTTTAGAGAAAGACTCCATGGTTCAAACGAAACAAAACAATTCTTATATCTTTTTTTAAATCCAGGAAGCCAAGAAACAAAATTAGTATGCATTTGATGTCAGAGTTCTACTAGATACCTGGGGCACATATGCACATATCTCAAATAGCGGGAAGAGAGTGGATGGAAGATGGCTGTTTTCTGTTTGGAATTCTGAACAATGGTCCCAGAGCAGCATCACTGGTCCCAGAGAAGCATGCTTATGCAGTGTGCAAACTCACAGGTCGATGTCAATATTTACTTACCATCTCTCCACCAATCAGTTATTTTAAATTTCTGAAAGAATTCTATTAACATTTTCTTTGGTATAGTAGAAATTTTCGACTTGAAAGTTAAAAAAAAGTATTTGTTTTGGGTTTCTGTTTTATTTGTATTTTAGTTTGGGACAGGGGTTCAAACTGAAGTGGCCTAGCCACTCTTAAGTGGCACTCCCTAATGAGCCATCTCAAAGTATCCTGTTTTGTTTTTTGAGTCTGAGAAAAATGTTCCCTGGATTGACTGGGGTCACATACCAGTCACTGTGTAGGTTTGTGTGTGTGTGGGGGGGGGTGGGATAGTGGGTATTAAAAGTGTAATTAAGTGGGAGGCTTTCTCTACAGAGAGCTGCTAAGGTAAATGAGAGGAATGGCTATTCATTACAAAGTGCATCTAAACATGAAGGCTGGATATTAATTGACACTAACAGGATTGGCTGTAGTGTCTTGATTGGAAAGGCAGCCACGTTTCCATTAAACCGTTTGAGCTCCTTGGCTCCCAAGTTTCATTTCTGGGAAGATGGGAGGAGGAGTCTCCTTTGTTAACATTAGAGACTTCAGAGCTGGCAAGGTAACACTGTCTTCCTCCGCTGGTGGCTCTTAACCTGATTGTACCTTTCTTTTTTCTCTGTCACTGGGCTACATATTTAGTATTTGTGTCGTACAAACTGTACAATTCCTGGTCTCCTCAGACAAAAGCAGAAAGGGACACCTGAGGCAGTTCTCTTTAATAAATATGCAGATGCATCCAAGGATTCTTTTTCAAACCAACCATGGCAAAAATCTCTAGGAAGCCTTTAAAGCAGTGGTTCTCATCCTTCCCAATGGTGAGGCCTTTTAATATAGTTCCTCATGTTGTAGGGACTTCCAACCATAAAACTATTTTGTTGTTACTTCATAACTACAATTAAATAACTGTAATTGTAAAATATTTGTGCTTTCTGATGGTCTTCGACAACCCTTGTGAAAGGGTCATGTGATCCCCAAAAGGGTTGTGACCCACAGGTTGAGAATCACTGCTTTAAAAAGTCACAGAAAATTTGAAGTCATTGCCACCAGAGGACTAGTAATGCCTCCTGGATAAAAACAACCAAGTGTGTTCCTTTCAAAATGAACAAAATTTGAGAGAGCAATTACTTATGAATGTATACGTAGGTGACAGAAGTATTTCGTTAGAACACACAGGACTTTAATCAGCATGTATATTCAAGCTCAGTGCTTCATCAGCTTTTGAGTCTTATGAATCCTCATAATGTCAGGAATGCAGAGTTGAGCTACTGTGTCCACCTTCACACATGAGATCAAGGATTCAGTTATTTGATTCCTCACAGGCACTTAACTGTAGAAAGACGACAAGAGCCTCTGTGCTCTGACTCACGGCTCTTTCTAGGTTTATAGCAATGAGAAGTCTGATTGAAACAATGGTGTTTATATGCAATCTCTGAAGCTTGAGTGGGAGGCACAATTTCCGATGAAATATATTTAACTACCTGTAAATTTCAGCCTTTTTGTACTAACTGCTGAGTGGCAGTCTCCTAGTACGTGCCGAAGAAACAGTTGCTCAGTGAATGGATGAGTAAGAACACCACAACTTCTGGATGATTTGCTGTGCCAACTCTAGAATGCACTAGGAAGTCACTCTTTTTAAGATGATTTGATGTGTGGATTTACACACACAGTTCCTGTTTATAGTGTGCTCTGTTAACATCTGAACCTCTCTGGGCGCTTAGACCTGCCAGAGTAGAGTTGTTTAGTTTTGCACCCTTGGAATAATCCCTATTAGAAAGCATTTATTACCTGCATCCTTAACAGATGGCTGGATGGTTGGTGGGATGGCATTGTAGGTATGATTAGGAAAAAAAAGCCCTCTGTGAATACCTTTGCTTACTTTGGTTTGTCGGTACAGGGTCTCATTTTGTATACCAAGCTGTCTCAAGTTGGGATTTTACTTTTGTGCTAACATGCCCTGTGAGGAGTTCTAAAGACTATTGTTTCCTAGAGCAGTTTCACTTCCCTTCTTTTTTCCCAACTTCTCTCCCCTTTCTCTCCTCTCCTCCTTCTTTTCTGTGTTTTGTTGTTTCTACTATTGAGAAAATGCTTTCCATGTGTATCCTAGGTTAACCTCAATTTTTTATCCTTCTGCCTCAGCCTCCCAAGTGCAGAATTATAGCTACGTATCCCACCATACCTGGTTTCTTTGTAGCTATTAAAGAAGGAACTCCACTGGAAGACCAACAGAATCAACTAACCTGGACCCTTGGGTGCTCTCAGAGACTGAACCACCAACCAAAGAAACTAAACGGGCTGGACTTAGGCCTCCCCACTCATATGTAGTAGATGTGCAGCTTGGTCTTCATCTGGGTCCCGAACAACTGGAGCAGGGGCTATCCCCAAAGCTATTGCCTGTACATGGGATATGTTCCTCTAGATGAGAGGCCTTGTCTGTCCTCAGGGGAAGAGGAAGTGTTTAGTCTTGTAGAAACTTGAAGTGCCAGGGTAGGAAGGATACCCCGAGGAGCCCCCACCTGCTCAGAGGAGAATGGGGTTATGTAAGAAGGATTGTGTCGGGGTGACTGGGAAGGGGCCAGTGAGCAGGATGTAATGTGAATAAAAATCCAATATATTCATTCCCCCCCCCTCGCTCTCTCGCACTCTTGCTGTCTCTGTCTCATAAAAGAATATATGAAGCCCTGAAGTTAACCTACATCATCACATTGTTTAGTTAATTTATTTAAAGAGTTAGCCTAGTAATACTTGTTTGAAAACAAAAACAGGACTAAGGAAAACTACTACAGAAATACAGAAATATTTAAAATGTTCAAATTACCATATACTGCCTAGAGTATAAAAAGAGAGAGTTTGATTCAGTAACATATAAAGGATGGGAGTCCATGTAATCCCAGCCTGAGATATTATATACAACTTTGGTTTGTGCAGTTTTGTGCTCAGTTTGCTTTCCTCTTCAAAGAAAGATTCTGGTAAACTTGTCCACTAAGCAGGTATAGTGGACGCTAAAATGAATAAATGCACTTCAGCATGAAAAGACACATTCACTCTTATCAAGGCGTCTGCAGACGAAAGGAGCCATTGGCAAACACACCAAGTTCATTTATACAAGCACAATAAGATACACAATTCAGCCTGTGCTCCCTGTGAGACTACTGAAGTAGCAGGTGAGAGATAGTTTGAGAGGTCCATGGCCATAGATGACGAGACATCTGAGAGTTATAATCCCCTGCCCTATCTTGAGATGTGAGCACAGAAAGGACTTTGCCCAGCTGTGTCATGGAACGCTTAGGCATTCTTTGTGCATGTCATCAAGATTCCTTTTTGCCTGTCTCACCACTTGCAAGACCTCCATTGGCACAGAATAAACAGATCACAATTAAACAGTCTATTTATTTAACAACTTTGGAAAACAAATTGAGAGATACAAGTTTGGAATTCATTCATAAAGGATGTTTCCATGTTCCCACATATTATATAGCTTTGAAAGAACTTGGGCAAATCTCTTCCGGTAACACATTCACGTGAGTTTTATGGTCAGCTACAGTTGGACTTTATTTATAACATGGTCAAATTTTGGGAGCTTTAAGTCTTTTTGAATATACTAACACTAAGAAATACCATGTGACGGCAATTTTCAGTTTACTGCAGATGGCTGGGGATAGCATGTTGCGGTTAATCTAACATTAGAGTAGCTTAGAGAGTGCAGGATTATTTTCCTGGGGTCATTCAAGTCCATTAACTAGAATAAGACAAAATTTCTTGGCATGTAAAATATTGTGAGCATATGTAGACTAAATTCCATGCTTATTCAGAAGGCTCCTTCAGGTACTATGGTGGTTTTGGGTTATCAATAGAGGCACATGATTTTCTGTTTCCTAGGAGATAGGTTTGATTCTCTGGCACTTCTGGTCATTCCAATTCTGGATAAATTAATGCTTTAGTTTCTTATCTATAAGATTACTGCTTTTGTTTTTAGTTTACAGTGATCTAGTCATATGGTATGCCAGTAATATAGGTATCTCATGGTTTTAAAGCCTTTTATTGAGATGATATTTGACCTGTTACAGTACTGTAAGTTAATATCTCCAGATTAGAAAGTCACAGATATTTACAGTGGTGTTTTAAAGTTTAAATACCAGGAGGGAGAATGTAGTCATATTTCATATTCCTACTTCAGAGTCACCTACTCTTGTGTCTGATAAACATTCCAGGCTATTGAATTTTCAGTTTAAGGAATAAGTAACAATCATTGTAATGAAGTGTGAGGTTAGTATCATATCTGAATAGCATTTTGCATTAACATCAACATCTAAATGTTCCATTGACCTCTGCTAGTTCCTAATAAAGAATAGTTCTCAATTTTATGTGTTTATGTATGAGTGGTCTGCTGCACGTACACCTGCATGCCAAAAGAAGACATCAAATGGTTGTGAGCCTCCATGTGGGTGCTGGGAATTGTTCTCAGGACCTCTGGAAAAGCAGCCAGTGCTCTTAACTCCTGAGCCATCTCTCCAGTCCCACATTCTAGAATTACCAAACTTTACTTATACCTCAGCAAATAAGGATTATAGCAAGCTGAAAATGGTGGCACTTACCTGTAAAATCAGCACTTGGATGCTGAGGATTGCAAAAATTCTAGGCCTGCCTGGTCAACATAGCCAGACACTGTCTTGAAGCACAAACAAAAGCAAACATATTAAAGCAGTTCATCCCTATTTACCGTGCTACTCACTCACAGGCTGTCTTTGAGTTCTGTAATTATTTTATCTGTGGTAACTGCAGTGGGCATAGTTGACTTTCAAAGTTCTGTGTATTTTCATCATAAACATCACTTGGCAATTAATTTTTTTAGATATGATTCTTCAAGTTACAGAATCTCCCCCCTTTTAAACCATATGCAATAAAAGGCATTTATTGTTGTTATTGTTGTTATTATCATTATTAAATTTATTTATTCTTATATTTTTTCGAGACTTGGCCTTGCTATATATAACCCTGCTATCTGTGGCTTGCTGTTTAGGCCAGGGTGGCTTTGCATTTGTGGTGGTCTTCTTGACACTGCCTGCTGAGTGCTAAGAGTGAGACATTGTGCTTGTCTCTCTCTCTTTTTTTTTAACTTAGTTTTTGTTTTGTTTTACATGAGACAGGCTCTCATTATGTAGCCCTTGGTTAGCCTGTAGCCACAGAGATCCACATGCCTCTGCCTCCTGAGTCCAGGGAATAAAGGTGTATATCATAACCTAGGCAGCAGTTGGATTTATTTCAATTTAAAGAGAACACATAAAGAAGCTGTTGTAACTCCATTCTTTAGATCTAATGTATAATATAGCTGCCCACAGTGGAGACTGGCATAGATAACTTGAACTCTGGGCTTCTTGTCAAGAATCAGATTGTGTAAGTATTTTCTAGTCTTATGTTTAGACCCTTAATGGGTCTTACATTTTATGATTATGTGGGCCTTATTACAAATATTACTAAGATGATAGCAAACGGTATATTGATTGATATATAACTTGAAATTATTAATTTATCCAATACCCATCATATTGATGGTGTTATCAAGGCCATAGTGTTAATTTCCAATCATACTTTGTCTTATTTTGTAGGTGGATCATTGTATTTTGTCATTTAAAGTAAACAGAGAAGAGATGTAGGTAATAGAGTAATCAAAATATTTTACATTATGGTTTTGTCATATAACTTGTAATGAGATCTTAAAATGACTTCTGAAAATGCTAAAATGCTTTATCCTTCAGGCTAAAGAGTATTAGAAATTCAAAAAATCTTGCATAGGAGCACAAAAGATAAGCAACATTGTATTAAGATTGGAACAAAAAGAATTTGTCTTCAGTAAGAAAGTTACTTTTATCCCTTTTGTAATGTCAGACATTGTCAAAGGCAACTGTCGTCCCTGTGTTTAGTCATAAGTTCATGTATCTTCACCCAATCTCTAGCCATTGTGTTGGTATTTTCCGATATTTATTTTATATTTAAAAGAGATTTTCACTTGTATGTGTGTCTATGTATATGTACATGTGTGTGGATGCCTTCAGAGGCTAGAAAAGGGTGTTGAATCCTCTGTAGATGTACAAGTGGTGGTTGTGAACTGCCCAACGTGGGTGCTGAGATCTAAGCCCCAGTCCTGAGGAAGAACAGCAAGTGTCCTTATCAGATGAGGCATCTTTTCATCCTGAGCATTTATCTTATAATTCACTTTCTTCAGTTGCTGGAATCCAGAGACATATCTGTAGTTTACTTTAGAAGAAAATAAAATTTTGGCCCTCAAATGTGTCTGTGCGATTATCAATTACACTAAGTTCTACTAGAGAATTTCCTGTGATTGTTTGAATTTCTCTTAGAGTGGTGGGTACAGATAAAAGGCAATTCTCTACACAGCTTGACAAGCAGTGTAACCTAATGGGCAGCAGTATGTGAAATGGGCTTCAGTGTTTTCGAATTTCCACACTCCCTGATTCCTCAATTACCTCCTCTTCCCCCACGAGCTAGACATGTTGCACTTCCATCTGCTCTGTACTGTGGACGCGTCACATTTATTTTTGTAGGGATATTTTTTAAATGAGTTTAGGGAGCAGCTGCTTCTGCATTCCTGTTTGCCTTCCTTTGCCTTTGCACATATCAGGGAGTTCATCCCTGCTGTCCCCAGTGGAGTTTGCGTATCTCTGGTTCAGGCTGCTGCATTGTAATGCCTGATAATGGGAAAAGTGCAGCCAGCAAGCCTTTTTCTTAGTTCCCTAGTATATTTCTATCAGTAGCACAGCTGTGCTGCAGGGATCTGGCAAGCCCATTAGCTCTTCCTAAGTCTCCCTAGGGTATTTGGGTGCAAAGCAAATCTATCCAATTCTCTCCCTCTGATACTTTCTGAATCAAGTGTCTCCCAAAGTCTCATTTGTTAAACTTGGCCACCAGCCTGTGGAGTTCTTATGAGGTGGTGAACCTTAGCAGGTGGGGCTCCTGGGAGGAAGTTTAGTCACCTGAAGCATGCCATTGAAGCTGTTGGGATTCTAGGCATTTCCTATCTCTCTCTTTGCTTCTCTGTTCCCTAAGTTGAATTCTTTACTCTAGCACATATTCTGGCCCATTTCATTTTACTTCCATGATATTATACTCTGCCACAAAGCCCAGAGAAAAGACATCAGCTAACCATGGACTGAGACGAAACTGCCATCCATCCTTGTTCCTGGCTATTTCTGGAATCTTGCCACAGCAGTCAAAAAGGGAACATATCCCCTTAACCTATCCTGTGCATTCACATGCTGCCTTGACAGTTAGTTGAAGAAATTGGTTTGTTATTGTCAAAAAATGGAGCATTTCAGCTTCGTTTTCCACTTAAGGAATGACTACAACAGGTAATTTCACACATTTCAGGTAAATCTCATACATTTCTTGCCTCATCACTCACTCAGTCCTGATTTTCAGTGTATCTTGTGTCTGAGATACATATCAACGAAGGAGTGAAGATCTGGGTATTTACTACAGATATTCTCTGACCCTGAGGGCTCAAATTCTTTTAAAATGTTTTCTTTAATCTGAACACCTTAATCAAGAGACCTGTTTGCCTTTGTCTACCCATTAAATTGGTTTCTTCAGGAACAGAGAACACTTCAATCCCTCAGGTCCTGTTCTTCTCCATCATCTCTCAAGGTTCTTGAATGAATTGAGATCCTCCCTCACCAAATTTCTCAAATCTGCCCTCCCTTTGAACCGCACTGTTGGCCTTCTTCACATGTACCATTTTATTTTCCTTGTCACTGGACTTCTTGAGGCTTCTAATTCTTCTCGTTTTAGTTCACACTTTGTGAACACTCTTTGTGAAACAGTTGCTTCCAAAGACTTATGGAACATTACTGAGCTTCAAATATAGTGAAAGCTTTTTAGTGTCTAAAGTAGTAGTGCTGACTAAATCCTTTGTAGAGATAGGGATGCTATCACACATATCATAGTCCATTGAAGCAGCTCCTACCACTATGGCTCTCAAGCACTTGAAGTATAGGTAGGTATGCTAAAGTGGTAGATGTGTGTGACTCTGTGTGTGTGTACGAGTGCATATGCGAGTAGTTTTTTTCTGTGACATGAAGGCAGAAGTCAAAGGACAACTTGAGAGACTCAGTTTTCCCCTTCCACTCTGTGTAAAACAAAACTCGGGTCATTGTGTTTGATGACAATTGCTTTTATACAGGGAGCCATTTTGTTGGCCCTTAAACTAAAGTTAAAAGTTTATATAGGCCACTGGCTGTCATACTGGACAATGAAGGACTTTAGGATACAGTATTACCATTATATTCTGCTTATTATGATTATTGTGTGTGTTGTATATGCTTGGGTAGTAAATTTATGAGATTGTAAGAGAGCATGCTTGTGTGGTGTGTACATGTAACTGCAATAAAGTATGCTTATCAGTGTGTAGTACAAAGGCCAAGCCACATGTCAGGTGCCTTCTTCAATAGTTCTTTGAGTTATTGTCTTGAGACAGGATATCTTACTTAACTAGAAACTTATTTTGGTTATGTTAATTGAACAGTTAGCTTTCTAGATCCTCCTGATACTGCTCCACAATGCTGAAGGTACCAGCATTTTTATCTGCATACAGCTTTTTGTGTGATTGGAATAGGTTTGAATTTATGTAATCATGATTGCAGTACCCATTGAGCTAGCTATCTTCTCAGCACCCCCAACCTCCTTTCTTTTTTTCTACACATTCTATCTATCTATCTATCTATCTATCTATCTATCTATCTATCTATCTATCTATCTATACATACATACATATTTACACACACACACACACACACACACACACGCACACATATATATATCTGTCAAGTTCTAGTTTGGTACCTTGTAATCTTTGTGCCTTAATGTGTACTGATATTTTAAAAATTTCTGTGTGTTCATCTGCATAGTGTGTGTGTGTGTGTGTGTGTGTGTGTGTGAGAGAGAGAGAGAGAGAGAGAGAGAGAGAGAGAGAGAGAGAGAGTATGTGTTGGCATGCATTTGTCACAACCTTTGTGTGCATAGGTTAGAGGACAACTTTTGAGAGTCAGTTCTCTCTTTCCACCTTTAGGTTGGTTTGGGGGACTGAAGCCAGGTTCTCAGGCTTATGTTGAAAGCATGCTTAACAGCTGAGCTATCTCTAAGCTCCTAAGAAATACATATTATTTTGTCATTAAAATGTGCTTAACACAGTCCTATATATGTGATAGTTATGTATTTATCACCAGTTGTGTATAAAGAATCATAAATATACCTTAAATACACTTAGTGAATAAAATATAAGATTCTTATCCATCCTGGAAGTAGCACCCTACTGGCTGTAACAGACAATGTTCGATAAATAACAATGATAAACAGCTGCATAAGGAATTAGAAGACAATAGAAAACTAAAAAACAGACTTGGCCAAAGAGGGAAAGAGAGAGGATATAGGTTGTAATGTTAAAGAGGGAGAGTAGAGTAAATTTTATCTGGAAGCAAAGATTTAAGGGATGAGTGTTAGCTACTAGACATGGAAAGGGAATGCATTCATTCTAGACAGAGAATCCATAACAAAGGCCAGAAATACACCATGGAAGGAAATGTGGCTGGAAGAGTAGAGTGGAGAAATAGAGAGGTAAAGTAGAATGATGTCATGAGCTGCCTAAGTTTAGAAAACAATCACTGGCCAGCACTGGTATCGGCAAAGGATAGTGAGAGACATGGGGTCCACAGACATCAGGATCAGGAGCCCTATTGGGAAGCTGCATCCTGCATAGACGATTGATGATCTTGTCTACACTAGCATGATAGCAGCAGAAACAATGCCTGAATCTGTGATGCTGGAATGCTCAGCTTTTTCCCAGGGGGGAGGTCCAAAAAGTCCTCATACTCAATCTTAATTTTCATACCCCTTTCTTCCCCCAGGAGAGAGAAGTAACCATTGTTCTTATGTGTAGTGATTTAATACTCATTTTCTTCATAATCTAGTCATTTATATATAAATACCTAAACAATATAATTTTCTTAATTAGATAGAATAAAATTGTATATATCTTTTTTCATGTGACTTTGACATAATCCCACATCTGTACTGTCTGTTGATATGCTTACATTTGTTCACAGTTTCTTCATGCTCCTGGGTAAACAGTGTTGCATTTGTGTAAAGATCCAATATTTCTGTCTGTTGAACTACTATTCAGCTTTGGTTATTTATAAATAGTTCCACTCTGTGTACTTTATATGTATTTTATTGTACATGAATATGTTTCTGTTTCTCTTGACAATGGAATCATGTGTCTTCTCCTGTGTTTATTGTGTACTGAGTCTCCTCTACTGGAAAGTACCTGTTTATGTCTTTTGTATAATTTTTTACCTCTTTGCCACCATTTTCTTTTGATTTATAATACTTTTTATTTTGTCAGCATCTTCTTTTGCCTGTTGTGTGCACTCTAGATGTTCTCACCTATGTAACTTTCTCTCTCTCCTTTGATTAAATGATACTGAAATTTTTAATGCAGTAAAATGTGTTGATTTTGCCTTTGTATTCTTTCATGTGTTGTTTAAGAAATCTTTTTTCTGCCTTTCAACAGAAAGACACACATTTTAAGAGTCTTATAGTGTGAATTTTTACATTAAGTTGTCAGTCTACTTGGAATAAGTGTTTGTGTGGTATGAGGTAGAGTATTGTCACAGCTCAAGAGGCAGTAGGACCTGAGAGGCTCGAGCCAATAAATGAGACGGAATAAAGTCTCATGCAATAGCGAACCTTATTGAGAGGATCAGAAATTTATACTCTGAGGACTAATAGAAATGACATGAGTAAAGTGTACAATCATAGAGGCAAGCCACACAATGTAGACAAACTACAGAACAAATAACAATTGTGAGTTACAATAAGTGATATGATGTGAATTCACTCTTGTACAATACATCTGAGAGGGACACAAAAGCCCATTCCAAGGACAACTTTGTGTTTACGAAGAAACTGGGATCAAAAGATTCTTGTCTTGGTTTTTGGAGTTTTCTCATGAGCACACAGAAATCTCCTCACACATGTACATTCTTGTACATGTACTGATAGGATATGGATTTCTCTTAATTTTTCTCCAATTTAGAATGCCAATTCTGTGCTTTTGTATTTACTTACAAATAATTCTTGTTCTAACCCATGAAATAATAATGATAATAATAATAACTGTTTTTGAGACAGAGTTTCATTATGACTGGCTTACAAATTCATTGTGTAGATCAGGCTGGCCTTAAACTCACTGAGATACACCTACCCCTGCCTCTTGAGTGCTGGGATTAAGGGCATGTCGCATGACCCTGACCCATTACATAAGTTTTGGATCACTACTACTACTACTACGACTAATAATAATAATAATCATTATCATCTACCTGTGAAATGCAACAGTTGTTTTCTACTGTCAAGTCTCCTCCACAAATACTTAAGAGACATTATTTGTAAGTAATGGACTCTGAATTTCATCCAAGTAAGAGGAAGCAATGATGACAGAAGCCACCTACATAGCTCACAGAATTGTGAGGCTGGGGTATAATTTAAAGGACAATGAAATGGTGACAAAAATAATTTTATTGTTAGGAGTTCCCAACATATGAGGAACTGCATTAAATGATTGCAACATTAGAGAGGTGGAAAACCATTGCCTTAAATCCTCTAAGTTACATCCTTAGAGACCTTAGTCTTATTCACAGCTACTGAATTGAAGGCTTAAACCTAGCTTATTGGTAGAATCAAGCACAGTTCAACCACAGATACCAAAATCAAATAAATTATTGTAGAAACAACAGCAAGAAGAAGACAATGGGCTTTTTTCTCCATTTTAACTTGAGAAGTTCTTCAATTTTTGTCTTTATGTTATATTTCTTTGGATTTGCTTCTTTTTAGTACAAGTCTTGTTTTTTTTTTTTTTTTTGAAAGGGTTGGTGATACAATAAACTATGTGAGGTGTTTTGCATATGTTAAACTATAGTTTATGACTTCTCTCTTCTGTTATGACTCTCTGCTTGTTAATAGGATAGATGAAATACATGTAGACTCGTAGTAAAAGAAAAAAGAAGGGGAAAAGACTAGATTGGAAGCCTATCACTGTTTCTGATCTGATGTGTGTGTTTCTCCTTGAACAAGGTAGTATGAATTAAGGGTTCTCACAGTTCCTGATGTTGTGTGCCATATTTCCATTGCAGGGAGACTATGACTATATATGTTTCAAGTATTTATTTATGTACTTACTTATTTTTGACTCATGTAGCCCAAGATGGCCTTGAACATGTTATGTCGGCAAGGTAGAGCTTGAACTATTCCTATTCTTACTCCTGTATCCCACTATAGGCATATGCCAGTACACCTGGCTCACTGATGAGTTTTGAAGCAAGTTTCTACTAACAATGAGAGCTTCTCTTGCAAAAATGTGGCTGCTAAGGAGCAAACATAGCTTAAGGCTATGCTATGGTTCCAGGGAAGTGTATGAATTAAAGCATGCCTATGCCTGTGCCTTTGTGCATGCCCCGTATCACATCTGACTAAGATTCCATTTGAAGTGTGTCCGTGCCTCTGTGCACCTTATCAGATCACATCTGATTAAGATTTCCCCCCCTACCTAAACTGCAGTCTTTTGTAAAGCTTTCATAGTCTTTATCCTGGCAAATGACATTCTCAACATCGAGGGGCCTTTGTGGCTAATGTCTACAGTAATTGCTTGGCCTCAGCTATACTTATGATTCTGCAATGAATTGTGTTGACATTATGGCTACATGGTTGTGACAAAGTCAAAATCTAAAGAATTGTTGATGTAGGAATAGCATAATATTGCACACTATCTTCAGGTCTCCATGAACTTGCAAATGCTGCAGGTTGCATCATTCTTAACTAAATAAGTGGTAAATAAAATTCTATTTACCCAAGATGGATCTGAAGCAGCAGGATTGATCCTGGCTATTTCCTCTCATTTATTATTTCATTTTGCATTTGAAAAGAATTATATCTTATTTCAATGATAAGGAATGTCAATACTGGAGGTGCTTGTTATCTTCCTTCCACCCTACTTGTCCATTGTTGATTCTAAGAAAAGTATGTTTGGGCAAGCTACAAGAATGTCATCTTCTATCAACTAAAATATATTCGATGATGGTTTTTCTACCATAGCCACAGTATACACAACCCCTTTTACATTGTTAATTTAATTTTACTAAATGAATTTTTCATTCTCCATGACAGATGTGATCAACTCCAGAATGTTTTTGATATGTCCTGTGATTCTGTTCAGCTTTAATACAGCAAAGCACTGTCATAAAAGACAGTAATTGATCTAGGTTTGTTTATTTTTCAAAGTTAGCAAAAAACAATGTCTAAAGATGCAAATGGAATTTGGGAGTAAAATTTAAGAAGCTTCAAAAAAAATGGTATATAACCAGAGGGCAAGATTGTTTCCCAGGTAGAAGATAAATCTAGAATGTTTGCTCAGTTTGACAGGAGATTAGGATAGTGTGTACGAGTGTGCTTGGGGAGTTATAGACTGAAAGAGTGGGGTCTGAAGAAAGATGTGCAGAGATGGAAAGAAAAGGGAGGATGCCTGGTGAAGGTGTAGTTGTCACTGTCCTCCCTCCCACACACATCTCCATGTTTTGTTGTCCTTCATTTTCTGTCTGCCATCTCAAGAACACTGTGCTATAGGTATTTCTTTTCTGACCCATTTTCTTACTCTCTTCCACTGTTCAATAAGCATCAAAATATTCAGTTGGACAAGGCTTTATTCAGGCCCCTTCTCTTCTACTTTATGTAAAAACAGTGGTATCTTACTAGTGATACTTCTGAATAAAGAAGACAGAGGCAAAAATTATACATGTTAAATGCATTAGAATAAAATTGGTTGAAAGGAGAATGAATGTGTTCTCACCATGTTTTAATTATATGGATACCATTGTTACCATCTCTTATTTCCTCTACTCTCTTAAACTCTTCTTTCCAATTTACTTTTTAAGTTGTGTGTGTGTGTGTGTGTGTGTGTGTGTGTGTGTGTGTGAGAGAGAGAGAGAGAGAGAGAAAGAGAGAGAGAGAGAGAGAGAGAGAGAGAGAGAGAGAGAGAGAGAATATGCATATGTGTGCATTTCCTCACACCTCACCTGTTTAACTAGAGTTCCTGTAGGACCATGAGCAGAAGACTCTTTACTGGGAGCATAGGCAACATATCAGTGGCTATATCACTAAAATAATATAATCCCCTTTCCCTTGCAAGCCATTAAGACAACAACTACCTGTCAATACCACCTCATGGAGGGATGAGGGCACTCATGATGTCCTCTGTTACCTGTGAGGTAATACTAAAGGACTCATACTAAATACTAAAGGTCCAGGGTAGGTAGCCAAGGCTGCTGTGTATTAATGATCATAACATTCATACCTGTCTAGAGTACGGCTTTCATTTTCTCCTCATCCTCCTCTTAATATTTTTTCTACCCCATTTTCCACAATGCTCCCTGGTTCTTAGAGAAAAAAAATACAGATGCAATAGTCATTTGTTCTTGACAGTTTGTCTATGTATGAGGCTCTTTCACTTCAAAACGAAGATTATCTGACCAAGGTTGAATGCGTGACTTGTCTATGTGTAGTACAAATATTTAGATGGAGTTCAGTAGCATGCCTATTTCATAAAACAGCAGTGGTAGATGGCTCTGCCCATGGCCCATGGCCTCTTTAGCCATGGGCTTTTACCTATATTTGCAAAACCAGGCTTCAGCTATTTATTCCTATAGGTCAGGCTCACCCTCAAAACAGCAATGCCACTGTTGTTCCAATAGGCACATCTTGCCCAGAAAGTTGGTACTATAACATGCATAGTCTGGTGTTGGATAAGATGATAGATGATTTTTTTTTCTCCAGTTTCTAGTACTTTCTAGCACCATTAAAGTAAGCCAGCAGGAAAGAATTTTGTTGTTGTTGTTGTTACTATCTTTAACAAGAAAGAAAATAAGGATGAATAGAGTTGTGGTCCCTCTTCAACTATTGGGGAAATCATATTAGTAAAAGCAGCTTTGACTCAATGTTGCAGTTTTACATGAAAAGTAAATACTGATTTCATCTAGAACAGTGGTTCTCAACTTGTTGCTTTCAACTCCTTTGTGGGTTGAGTGACCCTTCCACTGGGGTTGCATATCAGCTATCTTGTCTATCAGCTAATTACATAGGATTCGTTAGAATTTATTATACAGTTATAAAATAGCAATGAAAAGAATTTTATGGTTGTGGGTCACAATCTCACGAGGAACTGTATTAAAGGGTTGCAATATAAGAAAGGTTGAGAATCACTGTTCAAGAAGATGTGTTGAGTTGATGGCATAATTCTGATGAAGCCATGCCACTATGATGATGAATCATGGATCATCATCTGATGAACCATGCCACAATGGTAGACCACATTCTTGCTAAAGGGATATATGCCCAGAGCTATTTAGAATGTTTTACTCAAAACATTATATTCTTCAAATTTTTATTTTTAATTTATTCCAAAGTGTATTTGTTTTATTTTATTTTATTTTATGTTTTTGACTGTTTAGTCTGCGTGTATGTATGTGCATCCATTGCATGCCTTGTACTTGCTGAAGCTGTCAGAAACCCTGGAACTAGTGTTATAAGTGGTGGCGAAGTATCAAATGGGTGCTGGGAACCAATCCCGGATCGCTACAAAAGCAGTAAGTGTTCTTGACCACTGAGCTCTTTCTAGAACCAATATTGACTTAATTATATCTGCTTATCTTTTATTGTATGTGTATGGATATTTTGCCTGCATATATGTATGTCTGTGTGTCTCATGTGCATGGTGTTTTGGAGGCCAGAAGAGGGCATCCAATACCATGGGACTGGAATTACAATCAATTGTGAGCTGCCATGTGGATGCTGGGACTTGAACCAGAGTTCTCTAGAAAAGCAGCCAGTGCTCTTAGCTGCTGAGCCATCTACTTAGTTCCATATTTTGTTATCATTTTCTATGATGACTAACAAAGCCAAACTCAAATAATATTTAAGGCAGGCAGGAATGTAGTTGCCTTGGGTCATTAAGATATAAAACATGCCATAGTGTTAGCCATAATACTGTTTCTCTTAATTTCTCATGTTCTGGGTCAGTATTTGACTTGCCATTAATTGTGAACAGTGATTTGTTCTCATTCTCTCTCTCTCTCTCTCTCTCTCTCTCTCTCTCTCTCTCTCTCTCTCACACACACACACACACACACACACACACACACACCACTAAATTAAGTGCCTTCTCAAACTTTGATACTTGTGATCCATCTGTAACAACTGAAGATGATTTACATAGTCTTAAAAGAACATGGTATTCAGGAAGCGAGTAATGGATTTTGTTTTCTTTTTAGTATCCATAGAAACTTGCCTGATTTTCTTTAAAAAAAAAAAAAAGAAAGAAAAGAAAAAGAAAAAAACTGGAGAGTTTTTGTGGTCTGTGTAGTGTCTCTAAATTGATTCTAACCTTAACTTACCTAGCATGAAACGCTGATTTACTGCATATGAAGGATTATGCACAGTGTAGCCGCCACCCGCTTTGCAATCTCCCTGTGTGGCTTGATGATTTTTTTTCCATGCCCTTTATTCCTTTGGCTAATTGACAGTGATTCTGTGGCATGGCTTTGACTAGGAGAGTTGTTGGTAGCCAAGGCCCTCTGCAATCTGGAGGCAGAGGAATTGGCAGGAAGCAATAGGAAGGCAATTTATATTGCAACCTTTTACTGAAAGTGTGAATACACATTATAGGTCATCCAAAGGGTATTCAGGTTTGGACAGAACCATGACTAAAGGAATTCACTAGAAGATTCATGTCTTCAGAAACCCCAGTCAGACTAAAACTTTTCTATATTCTCTTTTGTACGAATGAAAGTTCCTGTCCAGTCAGCCTTAATGCCCCTGACTATGCTAGCTTCGGCAGATTTGACTGTAGCATGGTTTCATTTTGTAAATCAGCACCTCTCCTGCATTAGTCACTGCCATTTCTTGGTTTCAGTCTCCTTTAAATACATGTCCCATCTTATCAGACTTCTTTTTTTGTGCCTTTGTGCCTACACACACAGCCATGAGTTTTGGTGGGCTGTGGGTGGCCTCCTCATTTCTATTGAACAGCTTCATAAGGAGCCCAGCTGTTCTCTGTCAAGGGTTTTCTCTTTTATTAGTCTCAGAAGGCAGGGCTGGCAGGGTGCAGCATGTTGGTACAAGATCCCAGCTGTTGTAATTGAGCCTTTGGACTCCCTGATCATTGGAAACTGGAGAAAAATTTGACCTCATCATGGCATTTGGTTCTGTTTCTTCATTTGTTTGGTTTTGCACATCTTCCAGTATAATGATCACTCTGTAACATAAAAACAGTATGGAGAAAATTGAAGTTGGATTTGCTTTTCAATTTGTATGTGCATGTGCGTAGGGGGGGCGATTTAAAAACTGGGTAAAATGTTAGCTAATGAGGACGCAGATAAATCTCTCCTGGTATACCTTTATTTGGTAAACAGCCTAAGCAACCTTAGAGAAATTTATTCATACTATTAAAAATAGTCTGATAAGAAAGCCCTTTCTTGGAGGCACTTTGGAAAGTGGTTCAGAATTGAAGCAATTTGGTGATGCTTAATTAAAAGAAAACTTGCAGCCAAACTGAGATTGTGTTTTAAAAGAACTTTGTACTTTTATTTATTTATTGTTTTTTTTCCAGTTTTCTGGGTGATTCTGTAAGACAGGAACTCAGGACAGCTGCTCTGATAAGGTGACCAGCTATTGAGTAATGGAATCAAACACTTTAAGAAATGAAAATATCCACTTTCATTTCATTGTGGAAGATTGACAGACAAGAACATATATAATAACATACATTCATATTTTAAAAATGTAACTTATTTAAAACAGGGAACCTTGAGGGAAATGCTTGGTTGGGACTGAGTCATTACCCAGTTAAAAATAACCTTTCCAGGTCATGGCGTTTTGTTTGCCGCAGTGAAATAAGTTTATTTCAGCAGAATGAAGCCATTATTAGCTTGGCAGAGTCCACTTGTCAGAATTTTATGGAGCAGAACACCATTTGGCTGGGAAATTCAATAAATACTGTAATGTGAGAGGAGTTAAACTCCAAGGGCTGAAGGGGCAAAGAGTGGGGGATTTGTTGCTAATTCATGGTTTTACAGCTTTAGTATAGCATTAGGATGGGAGATGAGTTATCATTAGAGGTCAGGCTCACACACCTTCTGTGAACTGCTGAGGAACCAGAATGTGCGAGTAAAATAAAAACTTTTCAGGTGCATTAGGAGGCAAAGTCCTGACAGAGTGAGGTAAATATGACATGTCCTGATACTCAGGTTTTCTTTTTTCTTTTTTTCTTTTTGAAGTTAATGTCTCCTTTACCTGATGTTTTGTCCTATCTTGGGTTTCTATAACATATGAGTAGACTTGAAAATCCTATGACAATCTCACATAGTCATCAGTGTAGCGTTGTGATATGAAAATGGACTTGAGCCTTTTGTCAGTTTAGCAGCTTAAAAATCCAAACCATTGGCCACCCTCAAGTGAAAATCTGCTCCCTCATCTTGAGCAAATTTTCAGCATGACAGAGGACTTAATTCCTATCTCTGTCTCAGTATTACCTTAGGCAAGTTCTGTAACTTCAGCAAGCCTTGGTTTCCTTATCTGCAAAATGGTGCTAGTAATGGTATTTACCCTACAGAGTTACTTGAAGGTAAGAAAGAAATCATGCATATAGGTTTAGAAATATAGCTAACAAATTAAGCGTAATGACTTCATATTTCTCAGTTGAAAACACATGTCATTCTCAGATACTTAGAGATGTCCTAAGGCGAAAAGTCTACTGAGAAACACACTCAGCAAATGGTATGTCTGATGCCATTTCCTGGCTGTATGCCATTATCCATTGACTTCTGAGTGTCAGTGCACAAGTGTACATACATAATTAAAAATCATTTGAAAGTACTTATTTGTGTTCTGGCTTTAACATTGATCACATTATGGAAATTAATTTTGTGGCTGGTAAGTTATTACCAATCATATTATTCATTAGTTATTTAGCATTCTGATTGTGTTGATATGCTTAAATTTACTTGATCACTTTTGTTTGTTTTGTTTTTTGAGCTTGATTCTGCGATATAATATTTAGGGATGGTAAGGGAAGGTTACTTAGATGGAGAGAAATATCCAAAACTTGGAGAAGAAAACTATTTTGAAGTAAATTGTTACCATGTACCTGTTTGAGATTGTTTTGTTATCATTTAAGTTGTTGAATTTAATTTGAAAAAGAAATACAAAGCATTGATATGTGAGTTTTCTTGGACCTGTCTTTACAGAGACAAGTTGGAATGTCCTTTTGTATGCAGTATTGAAAAAGATGAGTCAGGTGTGTTTTAGCCAGGTTTTTGAAGAAATTGGGGTTACAAAATTCCATTTAAGCAGGTGAAAAAGTTCAGGAAATTTTTTATATTACATGGTGACAGGCGTTAATAACAGGGCATTCTGTACTTGAGAATTGCTAAGAGTAAATTTTTAAATGTTCTTACTACAAAACACCGAGAAGCATGGAAAGCAATAGATACGCCAAGTAATTTGTTTTTGCCATTCCACAGTATGTACATATGTAAAAGTGTGTTAGACTTTATTATTATGTAAACATTATTTATATTCATTGTTATAGGAGAAAATTAAAACCATTACCTACAAACACAGTTCTTTTAAACTCCCTAACTAGAAACTCGTATGGATATATTGTTGGTTGGATCCACCTGCTCAAATGTCAGAATTATTTGGACTTTAAAGATAAGGTTTTTACTGTGACCCTCCAGAAAGGTCACTCAGTGCAGGCCATGAGCATAGTTTGTATTGTTGCTTAACAGTCTGATCTCCTCGCATATTCTGCACAATCTGATTAAGAGCTTTTGGGTTAATTTAATTATGAGGCCTCTTTGGAGTACATTATTGTAGAATATGAATACAGTGCACTATGTAACCTAAACATTTTAGGAAACTATAGGAATGTACAGTTTGGCTACTGTACACTTTGTTTAGTGCTTTGCCTAGCATGCTTTTCCTGTTCTCTCCAATTAATTTGCTGCCATCCCACTTTAGTCCCCTTCTTTCCGTTTGTCATAAATATGTCTTTTCCCTAGGGAGGGTGCAGGTCTCCCGACCTTGTCTCTTCTCCTACTTAATACCTTTATCTCCTAAGGGTACTTTCTTTGAGACTGATAATTTAAACTAATATGGATTAAGAGACTACTGCACCTCAGGCTTCAGAGACACCTTCTAAGCCTTCTAGAGGCTTCACCAAAGTCAATTAAAGAGCAGCTCCTGGACTCCCAAGATTCTTCAGATAAACAATGCACTTCTTGACAGCTGATTGCCAGCTGCTGACAATAAATTGTATTTCTTGTGCCATTCCTTCAGTCTGAAGCTGCACCAAGGCAAAACATATTTTGAGTCGTAAATTGTAGAGTCTCACTCTCAGGGACATCAAAGAATGACTGGGAATAATACAGCTACTCTCTCCCCCACATCATCCAGTAGAATCCTGCTTGTAATTATAGCTAAACATAGAAGAGGATTTCTTCTCAGAGTAATGGCTCCCGTGGGGATTTTTCACTGGAGCATGTTAATTTATACTTACAATATCTGCCCAAGCTGATCAATAACAAGTCAGAGCCAAGCACTAGAGAGACTCTGATAAAATTTATCTCAATAATAAACATGAGTCTAACCATTGCCAAGCTTATTTGTGATGTGATCTTTCTTAGTTGGACATGTAGAAACTGAGTTGTAGGGATTCTTGTTTCTGTTTCTGATCTCAGTCTTTTGGGGACATTATGTCCTGGGCCTTAAGATCACACATGATAATTAATGTTCATTTAAGAGCTATCATTCAGGCCTTTTCACTCCAGAAGTCTTTCCAGCTGAGAACCTGTGGCACCTGTGTGACTCAGTAGTAGAGTTTACTATTTCAGATAAAACTAAAGTATTTTAGCTTGGCAGAAACTGCTCTGGACATTTTCTTTGGATTTCTCTGGATATGTTCAAATGAAAATGTTAATCATTTCGCTGTCTTTAGTAGGACACTATGGAATCTAAACCCCTTCAGGGGATTGTGACCAGATTATGAACTGCTATATAAAAACAGTGCTTGAATTTTTTCCGAGTTTTTCTATTGTGCCCAGGAACATAATGTGTGAGCAAATATGTCTTCTTGGCCTGCTGACTGCAGCATTCACAAAACCCCAGGATTTGGCTGAGTTTGTAGAAAGCCAGCCTGAGGCATAGAAGCTTGTTTACTGTGCTGATTAAAAGGCAAGCTTGAAGTGACTGAGGAGATAGTGGTATTTCTGACTGTGTGTGTAGAGATGGCCCTTGGTGGTGGTGATGTGCTGTTCTGTTCTCTCTCTCTCTCTCTCTCTCTCTCTCTCTCTCTCTCTCTCTCTCTCTCTCTGAGCTCTCTCTTTTTCTTTGTGTGTGTGTGTGTGTGTGTGTGTGTGTCTGTCTGTCTGTCTGTCTGTCTGTCTTCTCTCTCCTTTCTTTTCCTCTTCCTCTCTACAGTGTGTATGAAGAGATGGCACTTGGTCATGAGGTTCTGTCTCTCTTTCTCATATGCATATATTGTCTCTCATGCATATGCATATATTGGCATGCATGTGTGTATATGTGTTTGTGTGTGTTTGTGTGTGTGTGTGTAGAAGCTGGTCCTTCGTGATAGTATATGTAATAGAACATGTAACACTCATTGGAAGTGGAAACTAGCTTTAAAGTTTCCAGATTATCCAGAAGGAAATTTCTTCTAGGAACACACATTCATTTTTTGGCTCCTTTGTAACTCCCTTCCCCAGCCCGTTGTGATAATGCTAATCTGTTCTGAAAGTTCATGAGATTGGCAGGGTTGAAGGATAATTGAGAAGGTATGTGATGTGCTGAGGGATGCTCATGTTAACTGTGGTTAATGTCAGAAGTTCCAAAAAGAGAAGAACTAGATGTATATGCAGAAATGAAAATGAATTAGAATTTCTTCACTTGGTATTATTAACAGCTCCATGATCTTAGGAATTCATAGCATTGTTTCTTATCATATCTAGCTATCAATATTTATTATGTCATGTTTCAATACATTGTTATGTATACCTGTGTTTCCTCTCCATGTGGGCATAAGGAAGCTTGTTCTCCTACCTAATTTTTGATGACTATTATACCTCAATATACTGAGCAACTTCATATTTTGTCTTCAGTTTTATGTGATAAAATCTTGGCTCAGAGAGGAGATATATTACAATGAAATCTTCACCCGAGGTACATGGGAAACACCCAGGCTGTGGGGACTGAACAATACTTTAAGAAGGGATCACACGTTTCTCTTGTTGTATAGTGGATATTCTTTATGGTAGATTTGGGGATATCTATTATTTTATTTTCTTATTGCTTTGGCCAAATAGTTGATATGAAGCAAACTTGGAAAGTGGAGATTTATTATGTTTCCCAGGATGAAAAGCAGGAGAGCATGGGAGGCAGGAGCATGAGACAGTAGTCACATTGACTTATTTATTCAAGAAACAGAGAGAAATGAATGCTGGTGCTCAGCTTACATTCTCCTATTTTCTGTTTTTGTTGTTGTTGGTGGCCTTTGTTTTTGTTTGTTTGTTTGTTTGTTTTTGTTCTTTGTTTGTTGTTTGGTTTTCTTTCCTGTCCATCGAGAACATCAAATCTCATGATGGTGATCCCCATACTTAGGATGAGTCTTCCATCTTCACTTAAATACTCTTGAATACCCAGAGGTCTATCTCTAAAGTGTCTGTAAGTTCTGTCAGTTGGATTAAAATGACAGTTGGGTCAAAAGCATAAGCATTACACACTCTGCTTGACTTCACCATTAAACGTACTTTCATAGGACCATGTCTTTGGCAGAAGAAAATACAGCTATAGAATTTAGAAAGTGAAATGAATAAGTATTTCAAAAAAGTTTTGCTGGGCAGTGGTGGCGCACGCCTTTAATCCCAGCACTTGGGAGGCAGAGGCAGGCGGATTTCTGAGTTCAAGGCCAGTCTGATCTACAGAGTGAGTTCAACATTTGGGCTGGTGACATGGCTCAGTATTTAAGGTTCCCTACAACCAACCCTGATGACCTGAGTTCAGTCCACATGGTCTAAGGAGAGAGCTAGCTCCCGTAAGTTGCCTCTTATCTACGTGAGCATACACACACAGGAGATCAATGTAAGAAATTACAATTGAATATGTTCCAGAGGCTGGTGATCCATATGTTTAATTCTAACACTGGAGAGTCAGGCAAGTGGAACCGTGTGAGATCAAGGGCAACCTGGTGTACACAAAGAGAGATCCAGGACAGCCAGGGCTACACAGAGAAACCCTATCTCAAAAACAAAACAAAATAAAAAAAGCACCAAAACCAAAACAACAAAAAACCCACCACCACGACTAATAGCAACAAAAAAAAAAAAACACCTTTATAATCACTGACTTTCATACCACTGTACCTCTGATGTGTCTAAACAACACTTAAGCTAGCAAAGTTTTAGAATTTAAAATCGAAGTATAGCTTGCTCTAACAACATTCTCAGCATAGTTTTAGGCCTGTTGACAAAAGCACTTACTCTCAAATCATTCTCAAATTATAAAATTTATTTCGCTAGGATACAAAGTCATTTTGCTTTTGCAGATCTGGGAAAAGAAGCATATCAATAATTTGTAAGGTTACATTAAAAATTTCCTGTTGTTAATTACTACAAGTCGGCCCTGCAGTCATTTCCCTGTTAATGCATGCCTATTCCCAGAGGAAATATAGCAGAGGGTGAATGTGTTATTACCCATTTGGGTAATGCCCCTGTTTCATTTTTATTTTAGGCCTACTTACTTAACAGGAGAGCTTGAAGTGGTAACTTTAGGGTAGGAGTTATTTCTGCTGGACTAACCATTCAGCCATGCTTCTGCCTAAGGGGTTTTCTCTGTTTCATGGTTTTCATACAGCTGTCAGAGTAACCTTGCAGGAACTTTGGTTATTATAAATACCATGCTACTTGTGAAAGTAGTGGTTTATATTAGTAAACTAATCAGTCATCATTACAGTTTATTTGGTCTTAGAAATTTACCGCTTATAATTGAGGTAATAGAAACAGCATGCAGTAGAGGCTTTCCAGCTTCTCTAAGTCCAAGCACTCACGTATTCCACACCAGTTCACTGCGATGCCTTACCTAATTGGCCTTTGCAGGGACATGACTTTGTTCTATATACTGTTTTGAGACTTAAAGTTATCCATTCCTTTTCTCTAAGGAGAAGACTATCTCAGCATCCCCAGTCCTGCCTCAGGAAGCAGCAAAGCTCCTGGAGCATCTTAATTAAATGTTGCCCAAGGCCTTTATTCTTCCTGGGAAAGTAAACAAAGCTTAACCAGACCCCAATCTGGAAAAAAAAGGTTTTTTTCCCTCAAAAGGTCTTTAAAATTATGTTTTACTCTCTGCTGTTTCCTCTGCAGTATTACAGACAATGTATTTTAAATATAAATATTCAAAAGTTGTTAGTATTTCTTTCCAAAAGATTTTATAGTTCTTCATTTAAAGCATCCATACACATGGCCAACAATAAAGAATTGTTGATTTGTGTCACTGTGAGTCATTATGAAAGCTTGCTTCCCACTTTCCCTATCTCTAATGCAGTTGAGTAGAGCACTTTTAAATGTTACTTTTAGATCTACTTTATTTTTAATTGAATAATAAAATAGTTCTGTAATCAACAACTGACTTATTCACCTCTAATTCATTTTCTCTATTTTTTTTACCTGCATTTTGATTATATTTCTTATCTTGCTGCATGTATGTTAGGTTATAAAGTCCTTTACATAGACACTGGGCTTCTCTGATATTTCTTCAGCAGCATCCAGTTATCTTCCGGCTCTGTTTCTGTCTTATCTGCCATTCTGGAGCCTCTAAGATCATGCCTGTTTGAAGACTATCTGTGTTGTATTTATACCATACATGTTTTTTAGATTAGTGAATGTACCCAAATGCTTTTAAGGTATATGATCTTTAAAAGATATTTTAAAACAGAAGGGAACAAATGGACTATGTTAATGGAAAATAAAGCTAATTTACCAGTTTAGATAGATTTGCAGTATATGCCCCGACTCTTGGGCACCATTCTTTTGTCTGTTTCACATGAGAAGAAGAGAGAAGCTTTTCAAGGTAGGGAGAAAGAATTTCGAATAGATAGTTTTGACATGAAGTAACAGATGCCCTAGTAGAAGTAGAGAGAACAGGATCACTGAGAACTTGTTTCTCCGGTAGGACTGAGGGATGAGGTTGGTAGTTGGAAGGATAGTGCCACAGTAATATTACATTTTTGTTGCTAATCCATGGATAAATAAGACATTCATAGCAGCCAAGCAAAGGATGAGCTTTCCAAATAGAAAGAACATCTGCACATGGAATGAAAACTATTTTGTGTATTTGAAATTGCAATTATTTTATTCTGAAGTATTTTGAGAAAAGATTAGGAAAACAGACATGCTTTATATTAGAAAATCAATTTCTAAATCAATAAAAAAAACTTTGGAGTGGATTTTAACAATAAAAATTCAACAGTACATTTTAAACAGGAGATCTGTGATCAAAACTGAGTTGTCCAAAGGTAATTTTGACTTTGGCTTTGGGCTTATAAATTATGGTTCTATTGGCCAGTTTATTCTACAGCCTGAAACAGGACATCAAGCAGATAAACTACACAAACCAGTGTTCCTTCATAGAGTGATATAAAATCACCAAGGCCAGTGCTATTGGGGCAGGACCAAGCAGTGGGTCACAGTGAGATAAGCTAAGAGCCTAAGGGAGGAGGGGAGTTACACCCTGCAAGACACAGTATTGGAGATGAGATGGCTGAGAGAATTCTGGAAATCTGCCAAGCTCTCATGGAGTGGTTAAAAGAACTACTGGGATGATCCCTATTCTTTAAATATGGCTTGGAGTAGGGTCTGGCCCTGCTGATCAAAATAGCAAACTCTAGAATTCTTGGAGCATCTGATATGGTACTCAAAAAAGTAGCCTACTGTAGAAAATAATAACACGGGACTAACTCGTGAACTGTTCTCATTGTTCTTCAAAACCAAATCTGAAGATGTCAAAATGTTTTCAAGGATTTCTACTGCTTCACCAGGACAAAAAGGCAAGAATATATAGAAACATGAAAGTATCCAGAAATCATAAAATCAAATAAATTATGTCTAATATCCCATAAAGAAATATGAAAATTGTAGCATTAAATTGTTTCTTCTTTTGACCTGTGGAAGAATAAATTTAAGGTTTTTAGTGGCAATTCGTGTAGTCTGATGTTTCCTAATATTGAGTGATTATATACCACTTTGTAAAGTGGCCCATTTACTTGGTTGATGATCCAACATTGCTTAGAGACTAAAAGACTAAGAATTTGAGTTCTGAATGAAAGACTTTGACAGAGGCTGGTATTAGGAGCTAGGGGATGTCTGAATGGTCATATTTCAGCTGTTTGTAGCTCCCAGTGGTGGTACTGGTTTTACCATTTATGACAAAGGTTGATGCGTTTCACTGAGAATACATTCCTCTGTTTGGAATTTGAGGGCAATGTTCTCTCATAATCAACTTTTAAATATTACTTTTATCCTTTTGAAGCTTGAGGTTTTTGAGTAAGATTCTTTTATGTGGAAAGTAAATGCATATGGGATCATTGATAACATTTTACCCTGTGGAACCATAATAGCCCAGGACTAGAGAGGAAGGTTCAGAAGAGCTTCAACCCCACATACCTCAGATGAGGACTACAGGAGTTGGCTCCTCTTCCTTTCCCAACCTCGTGCCATAAAGCCAGCTGCTCTACCATAAACCCTAGTAAGAATTTATTACCTTTACAGTTAACAGACTGTATAAATCCTTGTTTGACTTTATAAAGTACAACACACACACACACACACACACACACACATACACAAGCGCCCTATGGCCCCTGAGTATGCAAAAGAGATGTCTTTCAATACTGTCCTGGCCAATGGTGCACAGCCACACAAACCATACAGAGACCCTAGCCGCCTCACCAGAGGTATAAATACCCTTTTCTTCCATCCAATCTCCAATAAATGAATCAGTTCTCCAAAGATGTTCCTGGGTTCCCAGGTATATGTTCTTTGCCCTCGAACTCACCACCCACCAAGATCTGTTTGTACCAACCTACCCAGCTTTGCTTTGCCCAGATAAGCTTCTCTCTCTCCTGTCCAGTCCAGTGCACAGTGGCCCTGGCTACCCTGAGGATGTAGACACCAGGTCTGCAGCTGGTGTCTACCATGTGTCAGGCCGTAAGTTACATCTATAGCCCAGTAAAGCAGAACACAAAAATCAAAACAAAAACAAAAATCGTCTTCCCAACATAAAGAGTTTCCTCACAGTGGCCAATCAGGAGCAGGGTATCGTTGAGCAGTGCTTGTAATATTAGACATTCATAGGAACTCTTGATATTACTTCACCATTGACTCAACTTACATATATATGTCACCTGTCACTGGTGGGGCAAAGGCACATGTTTTTCGTTTTATCATGATAGTTAAAATCCTGCTGCTCATGTAGTAAAGAACAAATTTAAAAGGTATAAAGATGGTACTGAGTATTATATATACATTTATGTATGCCCTAAATATTCTTTGCAGAAGCTTACGGTATAATGGTCCCCCAAGAGGCTCTGCCAGATGACTAATACAGATTCAGATACTCTGAGCCAGCCATCAGAGTGAGAATGGGACCCCAATGCCGGAGTTAGGAGAAGGACTGAGGAGCTGAAGGGGATTGCAACCCCACAGGAAAAAAAATGATATCAACTAACTGGACACCCCAGAGCTTCCAGGGACTAAACCACCAACCAGAGAGTACACATGGAGGGACTCCATGCTTCCAGCTGCAGATGTAGCAAAGGATTGTCTTATCTGGCTGACATCAATGGAAGGGGAGGCCCTTGGTCCTGTGGAGGCTTTATGCTCCAGCATACCGGGATGCTAGAGTGGTGAAGTGGGAGTGTGTGGGTGGGGGAGCACCCTCATAGAAGCAAGGGAGAGGTGGGATGGGGGTTTCTGGAGGGGAAACCGGGAAGGAGGAAAATATTTGAAATGTAAACAAATAAAATAAATAAATAAAGGGAAAAACTAAGAAAATATATCATTGGATGCTTTAAATTAAAATGATGGAAGTCTTATTTAAAATTTGTGTGTATGTGTATGTGTGTGTGTGTCTGTCTGTCTGTCTGTTTTTGCATGATTTGGGTAATATATGTGCCATGGTATGCATGTGCAGGTCAGAGAACAAATTGTGTGCATTGGCTCTCTCCTTTTACCATATGGATCTAAGGGATTGAACTAAGCTCATCAGGTTTTGAACCCAGTACCCTATATCTGCTGAAGAATCTCACTGGCCCTAAAAATTGTATTTAGTATTATATACACATATTTATACATTCTCTAAATATTTTCTGTAGTGGTAAAAGTGCTATAAGCAACTACAAAAAAGTTGTTGTATTTAGTTAAAAGGGAAGAATGGCTTATTTATTTATGTATTTATTTAATTGTGAAATGGGGAATTGAACCTCAGGTTTTTCACAATAGACCAGAACTGTACCCCTAAATAAGACGTTTAACCTCAGCAGCAGCTTTTTTATTTTTATTTTGAGACAGGGACCCATTAAGTTGCCCAAGCTGATTTTGAGCTCACTCTTTTTGTCAAGGCAGATCTTTAGTTGCCTCAGCCTTTGATTATAGACTTGGGTTGCCAGGCCTGGGCAAGAGTTTTAAACACAGAGTAAAGATCATTATCAACAGAGGTATGTAATGAGAAGGTGATTAATTCTTATACTTTATGGGGTTTCTATTTTTTTGCCTATATGTGTATCAGTTGAGTTTATGTACATAAACATTTTGTCCGTTAATGTATAAGCATTTTAAAGGAAAAGGAATTGACAAAATAACCAGAGGAATGCAGTTTGTATAAAGGGAATAGTATTTATTTCTAATGATTATAGAAATCTAAATTATAAAAATAAGTCAAATATCAGATAGATATTGTTCTTTTCTTCTATTTTCCCTGTGTTTGGACTACTCTAAAGTGTAAGCGTGTGTTTTGAAGAGACTTTAACTGCTTTTGTAGGCGGGGAGACCAAATGCCCTATTGTCTCTTGATTATTTTGTCTGTTTATATTACTTGTGGAGAATACATTTTACAAAAAAGAAATAAGTTGTGTATGAATAGAAAATAGAAAAGGTTCCAGTCACATTTGTTACCATTCTTGAATTTTTTCTTCATTTAATAATTATTTCGTTGGATTAGTATAGATGATTGGTGTTATTTTGATTTTTATGTTATAGCACATTGAGAAAGTACTTTAGAGCAAACTGGCTTTAATCATAGCGACTAGTTAGTTTCTTATCACTTGTCATCAGCTAGTATCGTCTCTAGTAAGAGCAAATGCCAACTGATAATTACGACTATAACAGTGGCCTGTAATTGAGTGTATAAGGCATTTTCTTGATTAGTATTGATTTTGGAAGGGCTCAGTCCACTATGGCAGGTGAAGTCCCTGCACAGATGGCCCGTAGAAAGCAGACTAAGGAAGCCATGAGGAGAAAGCCTGAAAGCAGCACTTCCTCAAGGCCTCTTCTTCAGTTCCTGTCTCTTAAGTTCCTCCTTGAGTTTCTGTCCTAACTTCCCTCAGAAGAATTATGACTTGAGAATTGTTAGGTGAAATGAAATCTTGCTTCCCAAGTTGCATTTGGAACTTGGAAGTCATTTTCTTTATCACAGCAAAAGAAAACACACTATTTTAACACAGTCATAATTTACAGCCTAGTTTTGTATCCTAATTTTTTCCCAAAGTAGAAAGCAAAGGAATGGAGCTGGATTTCCTTATGTTCTTTTTAGATTTAAAAACAAAGAGAAAGAACAACAATCTCTAACCTAAAATTTAAGACAAACCAAAACACGTCTCTAAAAAAAGATAAAATAAAACAAATCATTAAAGGAACTATTTCTACCACCCTACATATTCACAGAGTAGACCCCATTTCATTTTTATCAAGGGATACTTTAAAAAGGAAACCTGTTCTACTGTTGGGATCCAAATGAGTCTCAGGGACACAGCCTTTAACCCATCACATTAGTGTCCTGGCAGCTTTCTACAACTTTGGAGAGTAGAAAATCCATCATGGGTCTACAAACACCATTATTGTCTACCACCTAGGCCAACTCATATCATAACCTATGACTGTTCAATAAATCTTGATTGACAGCATTGTGCATTCCAAAACTCAGGCCTGAGCTCAAGGGTGAGCTCTTAACTTCCCGTGTAGCTCCAACGACACTTTTGTAAATACCATTTGGTTCCTAGTACTAATCTTTACAAAACAGAAAAACTCTGAGGAAGCTGAACAGACACAAATAAATAATGAATGAGTTAGGGAAGAAGTTCTGAGTGAATTCAAACAAATCCTAGATGCAGAAATGTTTGTTAATACTTAGACATTATGACATAATAACTTGGAACCTTTAATAATTTCTTATTGATATTACATGTTTAAATATGTTTAATATTTCAGTGATTGCATAACATACTCTTAGATGATTCATAAATCATTGAAAACAGTTGGAACTATGTTAACACAGAAATTAAGTGATTTTTTTTGAAGCAACCGTTTCCCATGCCTACTATTTGCACCAGCCCCTCTGAGGCATGATTACACATCATTGTTATATTACAGTATTTCAGGACAGTATTAGACTGAGATGTGCTTTGAAATATTAGTCTCTTGCATACCATTCACCAACTGTTTGATTCCTTCAAATGTCAGTTTCCTTATGCCTTAAAAGGAAAGCTAGCTTTTTTTGTCTCTATTATCATTACAAACTATAATTACATGAACATTTTAATCATTTTCCTTTTAATAAAAGCTCTTAGATTTTATCTTTAAGTCTCCATTAGTGAGAGAAAAATAACAAAATCCTGCAAGCAACAGTATTATGAAATATAGATTAGGTGGTTGTATCATTTTTTTCATTTTTAACCAGGCATCTTTCAGTTTGCAGTTAATGTATTTTTAATCCTTTAAAGTTTTGATATTATAATACAATTACATCATTTTCCTTTTCTTTTTATTCCCTTCAAACTTTCCCATTTACCCCTCCTTGATCTCTTTCAAACTCATGGCCTCTATTTTCCTTTGTTGTTTTTGGAGATGGTAGTGGTGGTTGTGGGAGTCTCTCTCTCTCTCTCTCTCTCTCTCTCTCTCTCTCTCTCTCTCTCTGTGTGTGTGTGTGTGTGTTTGTATAGTTTTATGTCAACTTGGACAAGTTAGAGTCATTGGATAGGAGGCAAACTTAATTAAGAAAATGCCTCCATAAAAATGGGCTGTATGGCTGTCTTTAATTAAATTAATGATTAATGGGAGAGGGCGCAGCCCATTTTGAGTGGTGCCATCCTTGGCCTGGTAGTCCTGGTTTCTATAAGAAGCCAGGTAGAGCAAGCCAATAAGTAATATTGTTCCATGGCCTCTGCATCAGCTCCTGCCTCTAGGTTCCTTTCCAGTCTGAATTCCCATTTTGACTTTCTGATGAACATTGTGTCGTGTGAACCAAGTAAACCCATTCCTTTCCAAGTTGCTTTTGGTCATGATATTACAATATCATAGTAAATAGTAAATACAGCAATAGTAAACCTAACTAAGTCTATCTACACACACACACACACACACACACACACACACACACACACACACACA
>NW_021620542.1:3001800-3070452 GCF_004785775.1 Grammomys surdaster
CACACACACACACACACACACACACACACACACACACACACACACACGGTCCATTTTAACAATGTTACTTGTATGTGTGTTTTCACAACTGACCATGTGGGACTGGATAAATATTTGGTTTGCTTTTTCCTGGGGAAGATTGTTTCTTCAGGTTTCAGCCTTCTTTACTTGCCTATATTTTTGTTGTCTTTTTCTTGCTCATGTTGATGCCGTCATGTAGTGGAGGCATTATGTGTATAGCCTCTGGCATTCCTAGGAGATAGAATTTCACAGTAAGCTTCTCAATCCTCCAGCTTTCTGCCCCTTTTCTAAAACGACTTCTAGTTCTTAGGACCAGGAACTGTAGATGTATCCACTGGGACTGGGCTCCACAACTCTCCTGTTTTTTATCTGTGATTTTCTGTAATGTTCACTGTTGGAAAGAGAAGTTTCAGAACTATGCTTATCTGTACTTAGAAGGACAAATATATAGAATGCAGCGAGGGACTATGCCTTTATTTTATTCAGGTATGTTCCCTCTAGTTCAACATTCTTCAGGACTTTTATTATGGAGGCATATTGGATTTTGTCAAAGGCCTTTTCTGCATCAATTGAGGTGGTTATGTGATTTTTCTCTTAAAAATCCATTTTTATGCTTTATTACATTTATTGACTTGCATATGTTCAACTATTTGTACATTTCAGAGATAAAGCCAGCTTGGTCATGGTGAATAATCTTTTTGATGTATGTGTCTATTCTGTTTGCAAGTATTTTAGAGCATTTTTGAGTCTATGATCATCAGCAATATTGGTCAGTAATGTTCTCTCTCTCTCTCTCTCTCTCTCTCTCTCTCTCTCTCTCTCTCTCTTTCTCTCTCTCTCTCTCTCTTTCTCTCTTTCGTGTTCAAGTGATACTGGCTTCATAAAGGGATTTGTAGATTTGTAGAGATCAGATGTGGTATGGAAGTGGTCTTGGGGTTTGGGACAGGTAAGAAGAGTCCTGGTAGAAGCCTAGAGATCAGTTCCAGAGCAAGCAGGTGGGCAGAATCATCCCAGGCTGTGGATGATCTGGATCGCGCCAGAGCTTAGGGTAGTGGAGGAGGGTGCATAGAAGGTAGATTCAGATGGACTCACTAGTCTAGCCCTTAAAGAAGAATATGCAGGATATTGCTGAGGTTGGATGTAGTATACATTATATTTTGTCCAGAGCCACCTGGTGCTATTTCCATATAAATCCTCTCACTGCCCCCACATCTCCCTTCCTACTTTGTATCCTCTTTTAAATTAATATTATTATTGAAACATTGAATCCCATTAGTGCTGATTGTATGTGATTTGGATGAGGGCCTTTACTGAAGTGTGAGCAATCTTACTTTAGCCACATCCCTAAAAAAAATGTTACTTTCCTTCCCTCAGAGATATCAGCTGTCAAAAGCTCCTCAGGCAGGGATAGGGCTGTGGAAGCCCTCTCCTTATCCATGCTAGAATGTTGGCTGGCTTGATAATGTGCAAGCAGCTACAGCTGCTGAGTGTTGATGTGCGTAACAGTTACCTCCTGCCCGGAACACAGCATTTCATAGCTTTCTTCTTTGTTCCAGCTCTTCCATTCTTTCAGCCTGCTTTCCTTATTGTTTCCTGAGCCCTGAGTTAGAGGATGTTGATATAGATGGCTTATCTATGGGTGAGCACTCACAAGTACTAATTCTTAGCACTTTAAATAACCCCTGTAAAATGAATCTTCTTGACAAACCTTGAGAGCTGTACAAATCCATTGTATAAACATAAGAAGTCAGGAGGCAGTTTGACGACATGAATGTTTGTGAAACACTTCCAGTATGCCCTCCTAAGGCTTATGTTTCTAGCTAAGGACTTTTTACAAGGTTTTCAGTACTGCACAAAAAAATTTCTCATGTGAAGAAGGCCTCAGATCCAATCAGAGAGTCATTGACTATGTCTATAGCTGTCATTTCACTATTGTATCAGTGAGCACATCTTGTCTGGTGTGTGACTAGTTTACCATCAAGCATTGGGTTAGTAAATTGGTGTTCTTTCTCCTCAAGCTGCATACATAGCACCTTCTAGCACTATGAAATTAATCAGCCATAAAAGGAGAGAGTTTCCTGGTCAGACTGAGATTGTTTTAATGCACTGTAACCAAGACACATGGTATCTTTAACCATTGGGTCTTTGCCATTTACTTATGGTGGGAAATCAAGAACAATGGCAGTCCCCTGTGTTATTTCAAGTGCCTTTGTTCTCTTCATGCCCAGTGAGTCTGAGGGAGTTATCCTGAGGTACACTGAAATTTTCATTTAATAATCCATTTTATCCTGGAAACAGTATTGTCCACCCATGAAGAGTACTTCTGTTCAAACTCTTTTTTATATTTATTTTTTAAAAAATAGCTTACAATCTGCCGAAACTTCTAGTGTTTTTTAAAAATTGGGACCAAATAGCAATAACAGCTTTGTTTGTTCTGTATTATACAGTTATTTGAAGAATTTGTGAGACTTGGTTTTCTTGGCCTTTTGAGTTGCAGTAATTCATATTCCTTGTAAAAAACATTAAGGGTAAAATTTCCTTTCTACTGTAGTTAATGCATTTCCTTTGAGATGGGAATGATACACAAAGTGGGCTTTTCCTCGTTTTTTAGTAATTCAAGACCATGCTCTTAATGGCTCTCAGCTGGAATGCACATTGCATCATCGAGTAAATTTTGCAAACAACAGAGACTGGGCCTCATCTTCAGATATTTTGGCTGGAGAAGTCTTCAGCATAGCTTCAACAGCTGAACTGAGGAACAAAGACCAACCCAACGGCCCCGTTTAGATCCTCTCTGTTATAAAATAGTGCAAAGTTCTAATAAATATGTTTTTGAGTTTATATGGAAAGTTTCTGTACACAGTGATCTAGAATAATTAAAGAACTTAAGTGTTCTTTCAGCAGTATGGTAAAATATTTTACCTAAATCTCTTACATAAACTATTATTTAAGTTTAGTCTAACTTCATGGAATTATCACTTTTTTTCTTTTTTTGAACTATAGAATGGAAAGGTAGCATATTAGTTCATGCTAGAAAAAGTGCAGTGTTTTCTCTTTCGATCCAGAGGAAGAATACTCTATATACTTTGGCCTCTTCTCAATAAGACAGCTTTTGAAAGTAGCCCCATTGCTGTACTGTTTTATTGATTTCTTTTGTCTGATTAAAGGTAGATTATTATGAAATATGTTGTTTATAGTATCTATTTATGAAGTAGTGATGCTTAGAGATGCTGTGTGACCCTTTCCAGTAACGTAGAAGGGCAAGTCTTGTTCCTGGGTTTGAGGACTAAGACTGTCCCTTCCCTTCATAGCATAGTCTTATTATATTTAATAGTAGCTACTTATTCCTGTGTAGGAACCTATCCTAATTTTGAAAACTTGAAGCAATACTTTCTTAGATTCCTTTGAATAACATATATTGGACTACATGAGCCTCTGTCAGGAGGCTGTTGTCAAGATGTCTCTAGAGCTGAAGCCATCTGAAGGCCTGACTAAGGGATACTGGCTTCTAAACTCACTCATTTGGCTACTGACCAAAATGACCTCTGGGTCATTCATGCGGTCATTGTCAATGTTCAATTCACTGTCTAACCTACAGGCTGTGGAAGCTACTAAGACAGACACAGGGAGAAGGAAGCAGGGAAGTTAAAGAGTGGGATGGGAACACATGCAGTCTGTGTTAGAAGTTGCCAGGTCTGGCTCTCACTGAGAGTAGAATTATGTTTGATGTTGATTATGTATGAGATTAAGAATACAAAATATTTTATAAATAGTTTTGTAAGTGTGTGCATGCGCATGTGGGTGCATGTGTGATTTATACATGAGTGTGCTAATGGATGTGCAGATGTGCACATGTAGAGGAGAATGCCTGGTGCTTTCCAACCATCACTTTCTGCCTTAGTCCATTGCAATAGGACCCTGAAGCTTACCATTTGTTCCTAGCTGGCTGGCCGGTGGGTGCCAAGGACCTTCTGCTGCTTTTACCCATTGTGCTGTCTCCTCAACACAGGATATATCTTTATATTCTCAATACGTGTTTGTATCCTCCTTAGAATGACAGACGTCACATATTTAGCTAAAAGAACTTTTACTTATTACTTTCTGGTATTAAAAGAAAATTGATAACACTGAGTCAAACTGAACAATTGAAATATCGTTCTAAAATTAATATGGGGCACATCAACATGCTATAGGCTGCCTGGTTAATAAATATGTGATATATACAGACAGAGTTTTAGCTTGTGTGTACTCATGTCCAGTCATGAAAGGTGTTTGATAATTACAGGATTATATATTAATTTATACATCTCCTATACCCTGTCTCCACCAAAAAGATCATTATATTGAGTATTCCATAATGGTTGGTATTTTTAGTGCCAGACTCATGATCCCTAAAATCTTAATGCCTGCTTTCCAGATGTTTTTAATCTCTGAACTGTCAGGGTGTTACTGGGAACATAAGGTAAATGCCTTGAAGCAAAACAATAATGTGTTTTTAATGAAGAGGACTTTCTGTGTTGTTGAAATCTGAATCAAGAGGTTCCCTCTCTTGCAAATAGCCTTTCATACCACTCTTTGTAGGCGAACATATGGCTCACATCACAGTGAAATATGTAAAGTAGGAAGAAGAAGAAGAAAAGGAAAACCCTTCCCCATGCATGTGTCATGTCTAATGTAAGGCCACATGTGGAGTTTTCATACTGGACAAAAACTTAAGGGCAGCTATGAAATAATCTTGGGATCAAGGCCCCTTCGTGTATCTTAAATGCTGCAAATGGTTTCACATTTTCAAGTAATTAGCACTCCCTTCACTTTTAATATTTGCATTTCCTTATTAAGAAAAAAATCTCCCAATAATTCTTAATGAAAGCCTGAAATGGTGATATTTAGAAAGCATTAGCTTTCTGGAAGTAAATTGCCAAGGGAAATGGTTTGGTCTTGGATTTTCCAGATTTCATATGCTAACAAGAAGAAATTTTTAAAAAATAGAAAATGTCTTTTGTGAAGTATATATGATTACTTACCTTTGTGCATGTGACCTCACTTTTAATGTTTGCTTGATGATATGAATGTTCCTTTGTAGAAAGAACTGTCCTCCAAACTAACAAAAAAAAAAAAAGAAACCAAACCAAAACAAAAAAACCAAACATAATTTTCTCTTTTGAAATGCTTTCCTTTCATCTGTGCTATCTCTTATTTTTCCGTTCAAAAATGGTATTCAAAACAATATGTTTTAATCTTAAGCATATATTTTGCACATGTAGTAGTATGTGATTTTTGTTATTATTTGAAATGAAATGGTTATGGTAGACTTAGTGCCTATTAAAAAGGCGGTAGCTAGCGTGTCTTTTCTCCAGAATCTACCTCTTTTGAAGCCATTTTGGCAAACTATCCAGGATGTTTGATTGATGGTGCTGCAGGAATGGATTGTAAGGGGGCTTGGCTGCTGAGCACACCTAGCCTCTAGTTGACTACCAACCTGGAGTAGTGTACATAACTAGAAATTTCGGTACCCGGTAGGGAAGGGCCTTCTCTCTTGTAGAAGAGAGTGGGCCAGGCACAGTTCAAGACCCTTGTTTTCTGGCATGCTGTGCTTTTATCTCACCTTTTGGAGGCCATCTTTTGGGAGGGAGCGCTGAATTGGATCACTCATCTATATAGCTGTATCTCTGGGCACATAAAAATTTCTCCTTGCTATAAAGAGAGACATTTTTCCTATGGGTTAACTGGAAGAAAGGAGGTGGAGAAAGTGCTTTTAATTTCAAGGGTCAGAAGTTAGGAGAAAACCCATAAATATTTCTCTCCTGAGCACTCATGATGTGCACTAGGCCATGAGTTTTGAGAGAGGGTTTCCTTCAAAGGCACCCACTTCTCTGGTGGCAGGATGTGTTAGTCTGTGCTGCTTCTTTCCTCCATGCCACAGGAGGCTGACAAGGAGCAAGGATTAAATTTAAGGGTGCATTTTAGAAAAGCTCTACAAATTAGATTAAATCACAAAAATAATAAAGGATGTATATTAAACCCTATCAAAATAGAAGGCTTCCTGTGTGGTTTGCATACACCATGAACCCGATATCTGCAGCTTCATGAATACAAACAAAACTAATGCTTATTTACACTTTGTATGTGAAACAATTCCCAAAACTAGTCAAGTTTTATTATTCAAACATGAATCTCCATTGTTCCAAGGAAGATGAGATATGATACAGTTCCATACCAAGTATGATTACTGAGAACTATACGGACACACTCAATTCTGTGTAGAAATATTCCTGTAACAGTTATTTGCAGGGCACATATTGAAGTTTTTAGACAGTACATGTGCCCCTGCATATCTTTAGTTTAGACACTGGAGCAGACAGGCTTTAATATTCCAATGTCTTCTCACTATTTTTCCCAATAGCTATTTTTAATGCACCTAAATTCAGCATTCAAGTTTACTTGACCATCTGTGGTTCATGTGTTGATGTTGCCTGAGGGAATTTGGTTTATAGCTCACCAGGGAAGAAAAGGATAATGGACTGTGTTTCTACTCTTCGGGACCTTTGCAAGTGTAGTTAAACTGAAATTTAATAATCTCCTGTTCATTTACTCTCTGTTTGATGATGTTCTCCTTAGCATTCACCCTCATTCTGCTCCTTTCTTTGATGGACCCTGTATCTTTTATTTTATCTTCCTTGAGCCATGATTATTATTCACAGTATGATTACACTATAAAATTCTCTGTGCCAGTGGTCTTTACAGTCAGTAATTAGCTGTATACTTTTTGGACTATAGTACCCTTCAGAATGTGTTTGATGGGTCTGAGTTCTTTTAACCTTTGCCCTGTGCTTTCAGTTGCAGCACTGGGTGTAAAGCCCCATGGAGGAGCCTCTGTGTTTAGCTTTTTCTTACTGTGATTGTTCTATCCGTCAGTAGTTATCGTAAAAAAGGACTGTGACATGTAGTTTGATAGAAAGGGCCATTCAAGGAAATTTTATAATTTATTGTTGAATAAGAAGTCTTTTTATTCTAAGGTTGTACTATACAGTATGCTTTTCTAGACTGTTCCTTTTTCAACCACTACTTTGGGTAGTTTTATACTTTTTGCTGGAGTGTCTTAGTCTCTTTTGATAGCTATAGTATTATCAGTTATTTTCTATCCTTTCATAGTATAGCAATCATCTAGATGCCTAATTATAATAACATGGGGAGCTATATCTACCTTCATTTAAATAAAGTTGATTAGCTGAACTTTTAAGGCATAGAAATGTCATCAGCTTTTCTTTGATTTTAAAATTTATTACATGAAGCTGTATCTCACAATACGACAGAAGAGATGCTTAAAAAGTTGCTGTCGTAGCTCCCTCAAATTATAAATCTTTCAACGAAAACCACTACTAAAGATTAAATGATTAATATACTAAGCAAAATATAAGACCAATTTAATATATGCTAAATAGAATTTTCTAGACGCTAAGTAGAAAAGTTCAAGCCTGAAGGTATTCATCTAGTCACCTCACAGATAGTGAACAATAGAAACACAGGTATGCCTTAGTTTCTTTTCCATTGCTATGATATAAAATACTACCATTAAAAGAAGTTCCAGGAGAAGGGTTTAGTTTTGCTTATGATTCCAGAGAAATAGAAACCATCAGGCAGGAAAGGCATGAATCTGGCTACTCACATTGTATCTACTCTCCCGAAGTTGAGGCTAGCTCATAAACCTACACAGCCCACCCAGTGAAGTACTTCCTCCAGTAAGTGTTTCAGAGGTTCCATAACCTTCCCAAGTACCACCGCCAACTGGTGAAAAAGTGTTAAAACAGTTGAGCCTATGGGGGACTTTTCTCATTCAAACCACAGTAGGTACGTTTTGACCTTGCATCTCTGTACACAGAGTATTAGCATAAGTCTTTAGGAGTTAAACCATGGTGTATGAGAATGAAAATACTGGAATGATGCCATGAACCCATGTTTCAGCTGAATGGAAAAGTTATTTCGAGACTGAGGAAGAAAAGATGCAGTGCTCTTGGAAGGAAGATTTATTACTGTGACCAGGAGAGAATGTTGAACAGATGTTTTCCTTCCTGAACAAGAAGGGAGAAGATTGATGGTTATGAAATAGCAGAAAGACATGGGCATCAGGAAAAGGTAGGGGAAATGGAAGTGATTGGAGAAGGGCTTTGATAAGAAATAGAAGGATTTTGCAAGAATGAGGAGGATAAAGGCAAATTACAGAAGTCATGCATATATAACAGAGGAAATGAGACAATGCAAAAAAATGTGATGTAAAGGGTATAATCTTGGCATTTCTGAGATATAGACAGTCATACAATACTTTGGAAATGATGAGAGGGATGAGGAGGGAAAAAAAAAAACCAAACCTAAACCAACCAACTCTAACCTACCTACCAAAACAAAGAAACCTAAGCCCAACAATTCAAAGACATCACTGTGATCTTAAATTTCTTTTGATTAGATGGTTGAAAAGAGCTACTGCTTTCTCAGGAAAATTGATTTAGAAGGAGATTCCTGCTTAAAACGTGTATCTGTTTGTGTCTTTACCAATTACTTGCAAGTATTTAGAGAAAAGAGAAATATAGCATTATTAAAATCTAAATTGGTAGTTAGATTTTTATCTACTAAAATTTAGTAAAATGTTAAATAATTACAATTTCTGATTATTTTTACACTTAATCTTAGATTTAAAATGAACTGGTCCTTCATAAGATTCATGTTTATTTTTTAAGCATGTGTACATGTATGTCTACTTGTGGGGATGTACATGTATGTATAGGTAAGGTACCCACTAATGTGGGTATTGAAAACTAAACTCAGGCTCTCTGCAAGACCAGTATGAGCTCGTAACCACTGAGTCATCTCTCTAGTGCCTGAATGAAGTGCTTATGAAAAGTGATGTAATAACAATAAATTAGCTAACATTCACTGGATGTTTTCTCTTTCCCATGTGGTGTTCTTATTAACCATCTCCTGAAAGAACAACTCCCAGAATAGAAGATGAAATAGTTCTCATTTCTTTATCATCTTATTATCAGTTTATCATCATCTTGATCACTCCCACCTTTAAAATTAGCAATAGACCTGTATCATAGTTTATAAAAATGGCTCAGAATATGATGAAGTTGGAATACTATTTCCTGTTTTATTAATCTTTCAGAGTTTAATGCAATGTGTGTTTTCATCATATTCAGTGCCCAAGTCTTCCTAGAGCCACCTACTTTCCTATCTGCGCAACTTTGTATTCTTTCCTTTAATCTTTCAAGACCAATAGGTCTTCTCCTTGAACATGGTTCACTCACTAGGAGCTTTACTCTTATTAGAGAAAACTCCTGTGTCCTAGCAGCTAACAATTGCACATAGCTCAATCACTAGGGGTTGGATTTATATCCAACTCCCCTCTCTTTGGTTGGGCTTGTCTTGTACTGCTTTTGTTCATGTTGTTGCAATACATTTACTTGCAAGTTTTATTTTGTCGAGTAAATGAATAATATTCTATTGTGTAAATATGCCATATTTTCCATTCATTCTTTCATCAGTTTGTGGATGGTTAGGATGTTTTCATCTTTTACTATTATGAATAAAGCAGCATTGAACATGGATGAGCAGGTTTCTCTAGAGTAGAATCTGAAGTACTTTGAGTGGAATCACTGGATAATTTTATCTTTGAGGAACCTCCACACTGATTTCAGTACTGGCATTTCTACCATGAGTAATTGTTCCTTTCTTAACATTCTCCCCAACATTGGTAATAATTACTGTGTTGTTGTTGCTGTTGTTGTTGTTGTGTGTTTTATTTTTTCACTGTAGCATTCTGACTGGAGTAAAATGAAATCTCAAAAAAGTTTGTAATTTGCATTTCTTAAATGGCTAAGGATGCTGAATTTTTTTTAGTCAATTGGTGAGGTGCTTGATCCAGCTTGGATTGAGTTTTGTGAAGGTTAGAGATGGAAATAGAGCTTCATTCTTCTGCATAAAGATATCTAGTTTGACAAGCCCCATGTCATTTTTTTTTTCTTTTTTGAGGAAGCTGTCTTTTCTCCAGTGTTGTCTACTTGGTCAAAATCATAAGGCCCTAGCAGTACAGGTTTCTATGTTCTCAGTTATTTCATTGACCAGTGGCTCTTTTGAAATGCCAGTGTCATACTGTTTTCATTACTGTAGCTCTGTGGTATGACTTCAAATTTGGGATGGCCATACTTCAAACTGGTTTTTGTTGTTCATGATTCTTTTGGCTGTTCTATCCTTTGGCTAGCCTTTCTGAAATGTATTTATTTGAAGTAGGAGTTTTCACTTGGACTCTTTAGGTTATTTTATTTTATGTACAGAATAACATCATCTGAAAATAAAGATACCTTGATTTCTGTATTTATGGTATGTGTCACCGTTAGCTCATCACTGGACTTATTTGCTTATTTCTCCAGATTAATATTCAATGGAAGGGGAGAGAATGCACATGATTTTTTTAGTGGAAATGCTTTTTTTTTTTAATCCTTTAAGACGATGATGTTAGTGGGCATCCTTTTTGTTGAGGATTGTCCTCTGTATTCCAAATTGCATGGAAAGATGGGAGATGATGAATTTTACTGAAGGACTTCTTTGCATAGAAGATGTTAGTTTGTTTGTTTGTTTGTCCTTCCTTCCTTCCTTCCTTCCTTTCTTTCTTTCTTTCTTTCTTTCTTTCTTTCTTTCTTTCTTTCCTTCCTTCCTTCCTTCCTTCCTTCCTTCCTTCCTTCCTTCCTTCCTTCCTTCCTTTCTTTCTTTTTTAATCTTGTCTCTGTGAGTGTATGCACACACTACATGTATGGAGTAAAAAGAGTCTCCTTTCACCATGTGGGAACTATACACATGGACCTCAGGTTGTCAGGTGACAAGTGTCACTACCTGCTGTGAGTCTTAGCCAGCCCCAAAATGGCATTCACTTGGAAGTAGTTTCTTAGCAAAGGGATATTTTCCATTTTGTTACCTATTAGATTATAATCAATATATGTTTACTATCTAGAATTTATTGTTGTTGATTTTTATCAAATATGTGTAATTATACATACAAATCATAATAATTTTAAGAGCCAGAATATTGTCAGGAAGCTTCTGGGTTGGCATACAGCATAGAGTGAATACTTCAAAATATTTAACTTGACACTAGGTCTTGTAGATTCATTATTTTTTTTATCAAAATGAAAATAAAAATTCTCCTTGATACAAAGCATATTGTTTTAAATGAGGTCAGTTTAAACCTAAAGAACCCCAGAAACATAAATACTGTAGACTTACAGAAAATTATTCTGTACTAATTGACTTTTGAATGGTAGTTTT
Source organism: Grammomys surdaster (assembly GCF_004785775.1). Taxonomy (NCBI): domain Eukaryota; kingdom Metazoa; phylum Chordata; class Mammalia; order Rodentia; family Muridae; genus Grammomys; species Grammomys surdaster. Next base: position 3,013,138 of record NW_021620542.1, read on the forward strand.
TAATTATAAATTTATTTATTATCTGTCTATATTATCAGTTTGCTTATCCTGCTTCAACAAAATACCACACACTGGGTGGTTTAAATGACATATTTATTGTCTTAATACGTGAGACATATGGATGTTTGTAATGTTACTTTGTCACAAATTAGAATCACCCAAGTAGGTATCCTTACCTGAAGAAGTATCCAGATTTCCTTGATTGATGTGGGGAGACCCATCTGATTGTGGGTGGTCGCAGCCTACCTATATCAAAAGCGGATTTCAGAAGACAACTTCCTGAGCCTTTTGCTGGCTTGGCCTTCACTCTTAGGGACCTTATTGATTGGTTCTGTTGTTGCTGCCCTGCGGATCCCTTTCCTGACAGTAGCTGTACAAGCTTAGAATCATTGGATTAAATTAGTGGCTCTCCAAGAACCTTTAGGGCTCCTGAGCCTAGATTTGGACCACTGAGGCATTCTCCCCTGTGCACTGAGTACCTGCCTATTGTTGCCCTCCAGTGAAAGACAGACAGCTATTCTGGGACTACTAAGAATGTTGAGGATCCCAGCCTACACTACTGAGTTTGTCAGCCTTTCACTAGCAATTTGACTGTTGTCTCTATTTTAAAGATCATTTAATAAATATCCTTTCTTCTCCCACCTCTCTCTCTCTCCCTTCCCTCCTTCCTCCCCATGCACCCACCTCCAATGCCCTTGATTCTATTCGTCTAGAAAACCCCTCACAAGATATTCCTTCTAGAGATTGAGGGAAGAATCCATTTACCCTTTACTCAGTAGATGGCTACTGGACTGATAGGTCTTCTCACTCACTGTCTACTTTCTTTTTTCTTTAGATATTTTTGTCTAATGTTCCTCTTCTTGGGAAATATTAAGGGCTAGGGAACCCTAATGAATTGTTTTAACTTAATTAACCCTGTGAAACCCTGTCTCTTAATAAGCCCAACTCTGAGATACTGGGGGGATGAATATCAACGCGAACAGAGGTTCATTGAAGTCAACAGTCCCTGCTTGTCTTTTTTCTCAATAGTGGTCTAGGGAGCTAGGTGGGATTTCCAGTTAGAGGAGACATACCTGAAAAGTCTGTCTGGTGAACCTTTTAGAGAAATACTGGCTATAATTTCTTCTCTGGACCTTAATTTGCTTGACTGAATATTGAGATACATCTTTTATGGAGAATTCTTTGTGAGATTAATTAGTCTTAAGGTAATTGTTAAACTGGGTTGTGTTAAACTGACTTGAAATCAAGCTTCTGTTTCATGCTAGTTCTAAATGTTTCTGGAGATGATTTTCTTGTTGCCTTCTCTAAGACAGAAAACAAATGCCTTGCTGAAGCACCTCCTCAAGCATCTTAAATGAGCTTCATAAATACTGGCTGTTAACCCAGGAAATGCTTTTCTGCACACATTTTATCAACTGTAATATTGTTGGTCACTTTTTGTTGTTGTTATTACTTCTCTATGACTTCCTGAAATCTACATAGAATTCACTCAAGCATTGCTCGAGGCTATTTATTTTATCTTTCTTCATCAGTATATTGAGGCTTTCGTCCACAGGTCCATAAGATTTTTTTTTTAAATGGCAGTACATACAAAAGCCTAGTTTGCATATTACATATAGTGTCAGCTTCTTTTACTCTGAACTCCCAGGGAAGCTGAGTCCTGATGCTCTGAGGCATATCTGGTGTGTGATGAATTAGCTTTCATCCTGTGCATCTAGAATGGTTCTAGTTTTGTGCCAACCTTGGAAGACTTAAGAAGTGACATTCAAATCGAGCAGACTATGTCACGGAACCCCACTTGAGACAGGCAGGCTGAATTTTACCTTGGATTTATTGACAAGGGACTGATGTTTCTCTCCAAAACCCTGTTGTGTCATCGATTTGAATGGGCTTTGTTTGCTCACTGATGTCCAGGCAGGGAGGAGGCAGTGGCTGTTTCATTTCACACAGATGGACTTTGAAGCATGGCAATGTCAGCAACTTGTCTAGAGCCTTCCAGAAACAGATAATGACAAGGTAAGAAGAGCAGCTTTCAGCGTAAGCAGCAGATTACTTCTGGAGGATGAAAACTCCAAATTACATGGCAGATACCAGGTGTTCTTTAAAGACATAGATCCCTGAGAACGTAGAAGTGTGGAATGCTCTGTGGGACACATAGGGCTAGAGTTTCTTACAGTTGTGGCTGTAACTTGAATGTACTTGTATTATGATTTAGTATTATCCAGTTCACTAGCATGCCTGTGTTTCTGCTGTTGGTTAGTTCATTTTAGGTAAGACATGCAAGTTTTTCTGTAAAATGCAGAAACTCAGCATTCCTAACTTCAGTTATATCCCCAATTTTCCTGTTGTTGGTTTGATATTTGCTTCCTATTTTGATTAAAACTATTTATACCTGGTAAACTTAATACTTTCTGAATATGTTTTGGATCTATTTCTGATTTTTATGCTTATAGTTAAAAGTGTCTCATTCTCAAATCAATATTCTGCATATTCTTTAACATCTTTGTCTTGTCTGAACTTTTTCTTGAACTTTTCTGACCATTGAAATAGTATTTTCTTTTGTACTTACTATGGTGACTTGCTAATATTATGTACTCCTATATTTCCAAACACGACTATTGATTAGTCGCATTTCATGGGCTGTATCATTTCTATGTCTGACATAGCATATAGGGTCTACATGGTTAATCTTCACATACTTACTTACAGATCCTTTAAAACTACATATAATTCTATAGTTTTAGCATTAACTAAGCATCTTAAATGTTTTATTGACAAAGAACATGAGATTATTATCTAAAATTTGTACTAAGTTTGTTCTTTTGGATATATTGTGTGCTGGTATGCATGTGCCTTGGTACACATGTGAAGATCAGAAGACATGTTACAGAAGTGTGCGCTGTGTGTGTGTTTGTGTGTATGTGTTTGTGTGTGCATGTATTCCTTTGAAGAGGTAGGGAGGGAAGGAGCGTGAGAGAAAGAGTTCGAGAATTCTAATTGCTTTTTTTTCCTCCTCTTCACCATATTTATTTTTGGTGTACATGAATTTCGTTTGTTTTCATACATTGATTTTATATCCTGCCACTTTACTGATTGTATGTATCAGCATTTTCTCAGAATGCTCTTGGGTTTCTTACCTATAGCATCAGATCATCTATAAATCAGAAATTCTGTGACTTCTTCCCTGCTTGTTTGTATCCCTTTGATGACCTTTTTTTCTTATTATTCCAGCTACAAGTCTCAGCATTATAATGAACAAGAATGCTGAACTGGTACACCCTTGTTTCTGATTTTAGTGGAAATGTTTTCTTATTTCCCTTTTACTTTAATGTTGATTCTAGGTTCGTTGTCTGTCACCTTTGTTTTTATATTCTTTATATGTTTCTTTAGTTCCACGTATCTTTAGGGCTTTTGCTATAAAGGAATATAGGACATAGTTGAAGATCCTTTTTGAATCTGTTGACCATGTGATTTTTGCAATTGAGTCTATTTATGTAATTTTATTTTTAAAATGTTGAATTACACTCTAATTTTTATATAATATTTACTTATGTAATGTCTTAGTAATTAAATTAATTAGGGTAAATTCAACAGATATGTATTGACATGCAGTTCTTTAAAAATTACCCTCTTTTACTCATGAGATATTTTAAATTTTGGTTGATAGACTTATTTGGTGTATGGATTTTTCCCAGGTTGTTCGTTCTAGTATTGATGGACATTTTAATGTTGTGTGTGTGTGGTTTTTTTTTTTTTGGTTTATACCATTAAAAAATAATATCAGCTATTTCTGTTGAGGTACAAACTTAACCAATCTGTTGGTATGGTAGGGTGGTCTTTACTTGCTAATGCAGAAGATGTGTTGCAGGAAGGTTTTACTAATTTACACTTCCAGCAGCAGGACATAAACATTTGTGTTTTCTGCACTGGGGTAATAGTCAGTGCTGCTTGCTGTCTGGTTGGTCTGATTGTAATTTTCCTATTGATTGTATACTGACTGTTTTCATTGTGATATTTTGCATTTCCCCATCAACTAAAAATCATACTCTCAAAGTCTATTAATATAATGTCTTCTATAAAATGCTTAGTGCTTTTGTCTTTACTACTTACTTCTAAAATGTGGGCTTTCTCTGCCCATACGCTCAGGATACTACCAGACATGTGGTAGACATATGTTTTTAAAATGTTTCTCCTCTTTGGATGCTCTTCTTAAAATGATACATTTGATGAATGTATCTTTTTAACTTTATTGAATTGTAATTCATCAGTTATTGTCACTTTGCCTTTTATCCATAAATCTTGGCTACCTCCAGGATAAATTTATTTTGTATTATATTTTTAAGATATCTTATGTATTTATGCACCTTATCCATAGATACATGGTCTATATATGAAATGTACACATACATTACATATATAGAAATAGGTCAACATTTATTTTCATTTATGCAATTACATTGGATCAAGCACCACTCTTTCAAAAAAGCATCTTTTCCACTTGAATCCATTTTGTCCTATCTTGTGACTTTGTATTATTTTATGGTTATACTTAAACCAATACTTTGTCTTCAGTTTGTTACTAACACTATCATTTCTGTTTGTGAACTTTGTTAGCTTCTGTTACATTGACTTCTTGACACTGTTATGAGTTGTTTTAAAATTGTGAGCCTATCAGCCTTTCTAACCTTGTTGAATAATTTCAGTTATGATCGTGTATCCTCACATTTTCAAAGTAGTTGGGTTGATTTGCTCTGATCTAAGTACAGACATACATAATATGGTCTCCAATAATAATGGCTTGAGGAATACACAAACAGGAAAATGCCATTCCTTTAAAAATCTTGAGTATAAATGATCCTGGTTATTAACCTATCTTAATGGTGGGATTTTTCCCTGGGCAGAAACTTCTTAAGGAAAACAGCATTTAAAGTTATGATGAACATTTCCTGTCAGTGCCATATGGTAAGATCAATTGAAAGCTCAGACGCAAACATTACTTCACCTAGGCCGTCAGTACAGAGCAGCATGCAGTGTGGCTTTTAGTCAATGGCTAAGAACACGTGAAGACAATTTCACTGTGTCTGAGCTATGGGATAGAAACTATCCAGAACTGAAATAAAGAGTTCTGAGTGAGTTCCAAGTTACTAATTTTTGTAACAGAGAATGATATGCTATACTTTAAACGTCCTAATGCAGGCAGCATTAATTTTATTAACTAACTGCTATCCAACAGACAAATAAATTTATCTGCAACCATCAGAAGCTTGTTTACTATAGCTGACAAAATGTACCTAAGAAAACATACTGATTTATCTTTCTTTTATTGTGGATAAGGTGAAAAAATAAACAAGATAAAATAAAACACTTGCTACCCTTATATTTTAGCTGTGTAATATCATAAACCTTAGTAACTTGACACAATAATCTATATATTTGTCTTCATAATTCAACAAATGGGCTCAGCTAGGCAGTTGAAGTGTGGTGTCTGTACTCAGAACATCTTGACAGGATCTTCTGGAGGCATTAAACACTGTGAGGTGCTATAGGGTGGTTTATCTTCCTCCTACAGTGTGTCTTGCTCCTCCCCATTGGATAGCCTGAGATTATCTACATGGAAGTGGGTCATTGGTGTCCCTCTGATCAGCAAGTGTAAAGTCTTTCTTGTGGGTTCTTGAGCACAGGACTCTGCTACCTAAGGCACAGGATTAGTTCTGTTTCCTTACCTTGGCAAAGGCTGTGATAAGGCCAATCCAGAGAAGGAAGATCTTATTTGAGATATAGTCAGCTATACCTGGTTTCTAAATCTTAAAAAGAAGGTGCTTAAAAAAAATTGTAAAAATCTTGTTTTCTAATTGTCTGAATTCTAGTCTATTATTGAATATCTGTATCACTGCTGACATTACAAGGTTTAAAAACATTAAAAGAAAGAGAGAAAGAGAGAGAGAAAGAGAGAGAGAGAGAGAGAGAGAGAGAGAAAGAGAGAGAGAGAGAGAACCAAAACACAACAAAGTTTTTTTTGCTCTATAACACTGTAGAAATTTAAAACCGTTTTAAGTGTCGAAAGCCTTTCCGGAATCAGAGATCTAAAAGTGTGAGCACAGAGGCCTGCTCTGCCCACCAGTCCTTTGTACATGAAAGATTATTTTTTCCATTTGTGTTTTTTTTTTCAAGACACAAATGAGAACTAACATCAGGAACTTTGCTTTTTAAGTAAAATTCTAAAGTGTGTTAAACTTCTCTATGGGAGATTCTAGGGAGAAAAAAGGTGTTTTTCAGATCAACTTACTATCAGGGAAACAGAGAAGGCCTATGCACTCCGCCTAAAAAGCACCACATTTCCTTAAGGGGCTTGGAGGGAAGGAAGCTATTAAACAGTGAATTTTGAAGAATGAATCAGGAGTCTAAAGTCTCTAGAGTAGAGCTTGGTGACTGTGTCTGAGTGATTTGGGGACAGAACAGCCAAGGGCATTTAGAACTTATCCACAGCTTACCATTGTTGGGAAGACCATCTGAAAAGTCTAAATGCAAATTAGAATCTTTATTGCATACCAGTGTCTCTCCACTGCGCCATGACCCACTGTATGATCTGGGGACACTGCTTTCCCCGTTTACCATGTCATTTTCTGCCAAGTCAGTCTGACATTAGCTACCACAGGATCTTATTCCCATCCCTAAGCATTTAGGCATTTTGCTATTTTGTATCTCAGCCAGCACAGTTGTCCATTCTTTCTTCCTTATTTTGGCTTACCTGCTATTTCTTGAGGACCCTTCTCAGGGCACAGAACCCTATCTAAACTTCCTCTGTCCAAAGCTCACATATTCACTACCCAAACCCAGCTTTCCCTTTACCCCTTTTTTCTTGTTTTGTTTTCTAGCTTAAGGGATTGAACTTGGGTCTGTAACATGCTAGGCAAGTACCCAGACACTTCACTGCTAACATACTTTCCTCTCTCTTTTATAATGCTTCTTAGCTCCTGTCTCTTCATAGTACATTGTACCAGGATCAGAGAGCTCACTGTTCTGTGTATTGATACATGACTCTTGGCACCAGGCTATTCCTGCCTTGTATTCAATGTTTTGTTTTGTTTTGTTTTCTTGAAACAAAATAACAACAGTCATTTTAAAAACAAAACCCAGTTGTGTATAGTTTAGTGTTGATGGATTATACTGATAACAGAAAAGGACAATTGTTTGAAATCTCAAACAATACCAATGTCTTTTTATCTTTTGCATTACATCATGTGGACATTGGTTGGTACATAGACATAGAGCTTTCAGTTGTCACATTAAGCATTGGAATCAAAAGGGATTTGTGGACGGATCAGTCCAAATGTTCCTTTTTTGCCTGTGGTCATCAAAATGTATATGAAAAATATAGCTGCAAGATGTCTAAGACAGCTGGTCCCATTGTTTTGTGCCTTAAAAAATATAGAATTTATCTTTCTATTTTTAAAATAACCTTTAAACTTTTCTATTACTTAGTATATTAAGAGTGTGTTAGATATAAAATATAGCTTCATTATCTATTTTAACACACTGTATTTGTAAGTAAAATATAGATACTACTTATCTGTGGGGTGTATGCAGTAAAGTAACACATTTGTAAATGGCAGAATCTGCTTTAATCAGCAGTTTTGACTGTATTCAGTCTTGTACTTGGAGGAAGTGTGGATTTTCAAAATTTCAGGAAGTTAATATGATAATTGCTTTAATATCCATGACTAGAAAACACTAAATAAATACTGAAAAAGATAAGAGACTGCAGTATAAACACTATGCAGGTCACAAAAGAAGGTGGCATTTTAATTTAGAGTTTGATTGTGCAACACACGATATAAGTAGGCATTCTAGTCCCACTCCATCATTGCACACCTGCCTCACATCATTCCTACCAAACTCCCTGGGCTTGCTCCTGGTGTTTTTCTTTATCTGTCCAGTGCACTTCCCAGTGAGATGTGAAGCCTGAATCCAACCATGGAGTGTGGTTGAAGTGTCATTGACATTTCGTTTTCTTTTAGTGATGTGACTATTCATTTTACAACTGGCACCTTGAAAGTTTGGTATTGAGAAAGTTACTGCATCTCATTTATTAGTATGCGTTTGGTGACTTTAAACTCCTTTTTTGATATCTGTACTGTGTATTTCATTAAAGGATTTTATGGGAGCACAATAAAAGTAACAATATTTTACAAAGCCTATTTTGTGGAGGTCTTGAGTATATATTTTTCAAAGCAAATCTGTGGGAAAATATTTTTATCATTGCTTGTCTGACACATCTTGTTGTGGGAAATGCATAGTGCTTTTATTGCTGTAGGAAATTTTAGTGCTTTATTATCAAATCACTTTATAATGCCAAATGCTTCTGAAAAATAACCATTGTGTATCTTCATTTTTTTTTCTTCCATTATGGCCATGTTGCCCTTAGCAGCGTTATACTAAAGTGAATTTTGTCTGGCATCTTTCCTCCTGGAAAAACATCGGCATTTGAAGGAATTTACCTTCTGATCTACCAGTCTCCTTCTCTTTAGCTAGCTTGTATTTAATGCCAAATTTTAAATAGAAAACAATGCACTAAAGACCTTGATGGCAATATGTAAAAGTGGATAATCTTTGAGGTGTATGTGCATTTTATTCCTTCAGTTACTAGCTATGAGAATTTCAAGTCTACTTCATGTTGGTCTATTCTCTTAAGCACATCTTCTAAGCTCTTTCAGTCTCATAGATACAAGTGCATAATGATGCACCACTAAAGAAACAACAGCCCTTACTTTGGAGGTTCTTTGTTTCTGGAGTGAATGTTCACTGGGGAATTCTTTGTAGGTCTAGACCAAGGACTCTTATACAGATCTATTCAGTAGCCCTTTCTATATTTCCTTTAAGATTATCTTCATCCTCTTCTGTGCAACTGCCACAAATATGTTTTCACCTGTTCAAAATTAGTGCAACCTTATCTGGGTTAGAGGGGATAGAAGCAGATACTGTGCTAGGAAAAAAATCAAGTACCTGCAGACCCTCTTAGGCCAGATAGACACATATCTCTAGGTGCCTGGTTTCATTATGTCCTTTTGGATTATTTATTGTCTGTTAGGTGAGGTTGTTGATGAAGGCAATGCACTTTTTTCTTATTTTTATCTCTTTATGGTTTCACTGAAGGAAAGAGGAAATAATGTGCGAAGTGAACATCGAAGAAAAATGAAATCTCTGCTGGTAGTAGGAGGCCAGCACCTCTGAGGTTCTGATTAAGAATTTTCCTTTTCATCTATAATTATTTTGCTCCTGTTTGTGTTAATGGCCCTTTACTTGATTTTACAACAGAAAAAGGAGTTCCCCCACCGCCTATGCTCTCAATAGCATTCCAGGTAGATTGACCATTCATCACAACAGGACTGGGGAAACAGAAATATGGGATTCCACTTTCTTAGCCTGTCCTGATGTCCTCTCTCCATTCTACCTGGAAACTGAGTCATTTCTTCCTTGGAGCTGCAGTATCCTTGTGAGTGAGGGGGAAGGGGAAGGCTCCTCTTCAAGGACATGCATCAGGGTCATGTGTGCTGAATTTCATAGATCTGCTATTTTATTTAGTGACACTATCCATGGACCAAGTCTTGTAGACTACATTTTCCATGAGTCAAATCAATGTTGATCAATCTTGAAGACAGAAAGGGAAGTCTGAGTGTAATCTATAATTCTGATAGGACTTCGAGGTGTGTAAGTCAAAACCAACTGAAAGTACCTTACATTTGTGCTTTTAGAGCTTTTCTACAAGTAGGTCTTGAAATCCCCAACCCTACCATTCATTTTCTGTCCTTGAACATTAGTTGTCCTAGGAAAGTGTTTCGTGGCTGCGCTCACATTGTTGACTGGGTTTTTCTTTCCTGTGGGGGTTTTCCTAGACAGGAATATACATTTAGCATTATCTATGATTTCTACCTCATATAAAACATTAACCCTCCTCTTCATTTATGTTATTATTGCAAAGAATGTGTTAGATCTTGCCAGGTATTTGCAGGAAAGAGGGCAGCATCACTTTCAGCTGAAAGCCATTGTCCAGAAGTTTGATACAAAGATCTATTTATAGATACACCATATAGTTGTCGGCTGAATTAGTTTCTTTTGAGCTCCAATAATAAAGATTTTAAAATAATTAAATATGAGAAGGCAGGTGGATCAGTTGGTGATGTACCTCAATTCAGTGAGTGTAACCTTAGCCCTGGAGAAGCAAAGAGAAGCTGATTCCTGGGACTTGCTGGCGTGCCAGCACAGCTTTTTGGTGATCTACAGGTTAATGGGAGACCTGGTTTAGAGAACACAAGGTGAATAACTCTTGTGGAATGAAAATGACAAATTCTTGTGGAATGGAAACTCAAGGAAATGACACTTGAGGTTGATCTATGGATTGTATGTGTGCACATACATGGGCATATGTACACAACCACATCCACATGAGTAAACACACAAATAAAATGCTTGAAAAACTTGGGCATTTTGGCTTATGTCTATAATTCTATAATTACACAATTTGGAGGTTGAGGCAGAAGAATTTCCAAATGATTGAGACCAGTCTGGCTACAGAGTTAATTCTAGGTCATTCTGCAATAGAGTAAGACCTTGTTTCAGACCACACATTTACATTTACATTTACATTTACATACGCACACACACACACACACACTGAGAGAGAGAACCACATTTATGTTTACACATACACACACAGAGAAAGAGAGAGGGGAGGAGGAAGGGAGGGAGAGAGGGACAGGGAGAGGGAGAGGGAGAAAGGGAGATTTTGACCAAAAAATCCCTTATTTTATTTAAAATTAATACTAAGGAAAATAAGACCAGTTCTAAAGTACTCAATTTACTGCAAGGTAACTTTAACAGTTACTTTTATAGTAAATTTTATATTTGCAAATTTTCTTTAAGGTTTTAATTGATGAAAATTAAAAAAAATACTCATAGTACATTCTACAAGATATGTCATGTAAGTAAATCATTGCAAACATTAAAACAGAATCTTTTAATTTGGAAGATCATGAGAAGGAACTTCATTATAATGGGTTACAAATATTCATTTTACATATATTAGGAATGCACAAAGATTAAAACAATACTCTGTGTGCACTTGTAGGGTGGGGAATGGCTGGCTTGAACTCCTGTGTATTGAAAGATGAGTTCATTATTTCCACAATGTGTATTTGAAAGATGGGGACAAATAGCAGACTCCTCACAGCCTTAGAGTAGACTTAAATTTGAGCACCTGCACTGTCATCTTCCTCTGGATTTCTGACAATTAGGCATTTTGTTGTGCAGTAGTCACTGAAGGAAATCATACACCATTAATGAAACTATCCTTAGATACGGTTTTAGGGTACGGACAGCCAGTTGGTAAGGGGTTTGTTTGCTCATTTATCTGTCACTGTCTACTACTTATGATACAAAGGAGACTGGCATAAGGTTAGTAATGCTATCCCTGAGCTGAAAGGAGCTAATAGTTCTGTGTGGCCAAAGTGGGAATTTATACAATATAAAGCTCAGATGGTTAGCTTTTCTCTGTACATATTATATTTAAACATGTAAAGATCTGTGTCAATGGTAAACATGTAAAAGGTGTGAATGGTTTTAGGCTTTTATTTACTCTTAATACTCTCAAAATTCTTTTGATTTCTTCAAATAATAATTATTTAGCCAGCCAGAATGCTATATTAATATATAGCATTTGCCCAAAAGAAGATGGTCAAGTCGTTACTTAGACATTGGGGGTAATTGCTCATAAATGCCTCTCAATTTTTCTAATTGTTATGAAAACATATTTTTTTAAAAAAGCATGGATTTTCTATTTGTTGTACTGTAATGGCAAAGAATGTAGTTTTAAATTGGTTTTTGATTTTTCTCCTAAAAATATTTACTTGAATCAATCAGGTCTGCACATTTTATTCAGAGTTATTTATTCTTTTTTTTTTTTTACTTTATTTTAATTCTATTTTAATTTGGGGGGAAGATTTAAAAAAACAATTAGTATGGAGGTTTCTCAAATGATGTATTTAAGAATGTGTTTTCTGTGCCCTTCACTGACATTATTTATGTACATCTATTAAAAATTATTCAGCATGCAAATTATTTTATGTAATGTATGGGTGTCTTCTGGCCAGAAGGTCCTGTTCTTGTTAGTATCCAACAATGGGGTTTTCAGTAGTAAGAAATATACTAAAGTAGGAAGCTTACCTTTTTTTTTTAATTGGCATCTGATAACTCATATGTTTTGTGGGTATGAAGTTGTATCCTGTTATATTGGAGTAGTATTTAATAGTAAAATTAGGGTAGCAGCCTTTCTACTGTCTTAGTCATATTTTTCTAGCAGTAGTCTCATCTGTACTTCGAGGTGTACTGAAATGTACAATGGATTATGGTTAGACATAGTCATCGTACTCCATTGTAGAAATAGAACTTATTCTGCCTCTGTACCTTTTTGTGTGCTTATGTAAGCAGCCTTTCTCTCCCCTGGTCAAGTGATAATGTTCTTTTTGTTGTTGGCTTATTGCATTTAGCATGATTAGCTTTGGTCTGATTCCTGATGACATGAATAGGGAAATAAGATGAGTTTATTTCTTTTATATTTAAATAATATTCCATTCTGTCTGTGTACTATATTTTACAAAAATCTATCCATCACTGGGCATATCCAACTGATTGTGTATCTTGATTTTTCAACACTGCTGCAAGAAATGTAGGCGTCCAGATGTCTGTTATATACTGGTGCCTTTCCTTGGGATGAATCCTTGAAGTGTTACAGCTGGATTATGTAGTAGTTACGTGTATAAACTTTTGATTTTTAAGCTTTATTAAAACGTCAGGTTCATTTCATAGGCATATTTTTATTTTACTATGCCTGAACTGTCTACCACAGTTTCTCTCTCCTTGCCTAATATTCCAAAAATATTTAAAACCAAACAAAGGATGAACTTCCACCTTTAAAAACTAATCAGATAATTTAAAGAACATGTTGTTGGCAGAGGGACCTGGGAAATTTTCATGAAACACAAAAGGACATTTTTACTTTGTATCATTTAAAACTCAGCCAGATTGCAACTGTTAAAGAAATACAGATAGATGGAAAATTCCCCCAACAGTTTAAAGAAAATTTAAGAGATTTCTTCCAGTACCAGGGTTCGTTTGGTCTGCTCAACAGTCATCAAGGTGCAGTTCTTCACATTAAGTGATACACTTGCCTTCCACTCTAGGACATGAACTGTCTTTTTCATTCACCACTTTCATTTTTTCTTTAATGCCTTCTATAGAGCTAGGCCACTGTACGTTTTAGTAGATTTTCTTTGCGTTTTGAAAGAATCTTGAGATTTTGATCTTGATGTAGATGCTTTGTTTTTGTTTTTGTTTTTTGTTTTTTTTGTTCTGTTTTTTGTTTTCTTTTTCAATTTTTATCTGGAATCTCCTATAGATTTATTAACTGGAGCAGTGAAAAATCTGTGATTCTGATGATTCTGAATCATCAGAATCATTGTCATTTTTCTCTCTGCTAACCACCTCCTATTCCTCTTCCACCTATTCTTCCTCCTTCTCCTCCTCCTCCTCTTCCTCCTCCTCTTCCTCCTCTTCCTCCTCCTCCTCATCCTCCTCTTCCTCCTTGTCTTCCTTCTTCACCATCAGTCACCATCATCATTATAATCATCTTGTAGTTTTGTTTTATTCTATGGAGCCTTGGTATTTCTTCCAGGGTAGATGGCTTTCTAGATATACGAAAGAGTTTTATGTGCTCCTCTTCTCCATCTTCTGATGGTGATTCCTCCTCCATAACTGCTAGGCGCTGTTTTGTAATATGCAAATCCTTAAGCCATGCTTCAGTCTTGTGACCACAGGTGATGTTATTTCAAAACTCCAGGGGAACCCATTGGCTGTGAAGACATTTTCAAAGTTTTCAGTACTACTTCAAAAATAGCCTTAGCAATTCCTAGCCTCTGTGTCAGTGGCATCCAGTTCATCTTTTGCCAAATTGGCTATTTAATAATAAGTATAATAGTGGCTCTTGTTCATTATTTTATCCTCCTTAAAGTGTTGCTTTTAGTTTATAAGCAAAATGATAGTTCTTAGACCTTGTTCATAACCACTGAATCTCCTGTAGGATGTTTGTACACATTTCAGTAAGAGAGAAGCTAAGCATCCCCTGATAATGATATTCCTCTTGTTGCTCTTTGGTTGGTGTCCAGATGTCTTTGGAGAAATACCTCTTCAAATCGCTTCTTATTTGCTTTAGTCATGGTTCACTAAAGGATCTGACTTGATAGAATGAGGGAAATAAAAATTTTGTGTGTGTGTGTGTGTGTGTGTGTGTGTGTGTTTGAGTTGATTTCAGATGTAGTGTAGCTGACCACCAACATTAGTCATCGCACCCCTTTTTCCTTTTGTTGAAAATAGCTTTTTTTTGCAGAATAATGTTTATGATTTCTCCTCCATCTACTCTTTCCAGTTCCTCTCTACTTCCCTTCATATCTGGAACCACCCATCTCTATCTTGCCTTAGAAGACAAACAGGCTCTAATATATATAATAAAGACTAATATGCTGTGATAAAAAAGAACAAACAACGAGTCAAAAAATCCCACAGGAACCTGACATAGACAGAGAAACACTCTTTTTCACGTACAAAGGAATCCCATTAAAAGGAAAAAAACAGCTAAAGTGGAAGCCATAATATATATATATGCAAGAACCTATAGTGTAAAAAGAAAAAAATGCATATAGATAAAATAAAAACAGAAACATAAGATAAAATTTAAAAAGCCCTAACATGACATTATGAGACAAGGAACCTCCAGTAACACTGTTGACTTCATTTTCTGTTGGCATCTACTATTGTGTGTACACCTTTCAGAGTAGTTTGTTTCCCAAGTGAGACACCCTTGGAAATTTTCCTCTGGAAATACTTATCAAGTGGAGCTTACAAGTTAGAAATGGAAGCCTATATCCACTTCTCCTTTCAGCTATAAGCTCCATCTGGTACAAACCTATGGAGGTATCTGTGCCTCCTCAGATTCTGTTAGTTCATGTGTGTCATGCTGATGAAGTAGACATAGCTTGTTTCCTTAATGTTTTCCTTCATCCCACCTGTCTTTTATATTCTTTCTGACTTCTCTTGGACAAAGTTCCCTGAGCCCTTTGGGCTAAGTACTCCAAAGCTGATCATTTAATGTACAATACAGAGCCTCTGTGTATTTGTTCCCATCTGTTGCAGGAAAAAGCTTCTATGATGATGGCTGAACAAGACACTGGTCTATGAGTATGGAAGAATGTCAGTGTATTACTATATTTTTGTTTAAGAACAGAAATATTTGGTTTTACCCTAGGTTCCAAAGCTATCTAGTCTCAGGTTCTTAGTCATCCAAGCAATGTTTGGTGTAAGTTTTATCTCACGGATTGGGCCTTAAGTCAATCAGATATTGGCTCGTTACTCCCACAATCTTTGGGCAGATATTGTCCTGGTCTGTTTTGCAGAAAACACAGGATTGTAGGTCAAAGAGCATCATTTTCAAATATATTTAAAAAGCACTTAAAATAGTTTTAATATAATTTAATGTTGTTAAATTATTTTTAAATTTTGAATTACTTGTGTTCTTATTATTGAGTTGTTTGAGGTCCTTCTATCTCCTTAGTTTTAACTCATGAATTTTGCAACCTGATCTAAAACCTCCTTGACTCTAACAGGGCTCTGTTCCCACCTATGGTTGCTTTTATTGCTTTCAGAGTATTTGGTTTACCTTTGTCCTTCATTGATTGTGAGATTTTTTTAATAAACATATATATATATATATATATATATATATATATATATATATATATATGGAAGTTCTTATATATATATGGCTAGAAACAAGGATAAAGTTTCATTCTTTTGCATATTGCAGAACTTTCACACAATGTTTTATTTCAGCAACTATAGAAATAATTAAATGAAAATAAAACTATTTAGATGTGTATGTGAATGTACACAGAATATAGGAAATGATTGGTCTAAACATTAAGTTGATTCCCTCAACAGTACAACCTTATAGCTCCTTCTATAAGTTCCCAAGAATAAAAAGACTCAGAAATTGTATCACATTGTTTCAGATAGGGCTGAGAACACTTTCTATGCTTTAAGTGTATTTCTCATTGCTGAGCATGTTGCACACTAGGATAGTCATGTACATATGAGGCTATTTAATTAATGTAAATAAATGTGAATAAATCTACTCTACTTGTCGTGCCTCAAACAATCTTTTATTCTATGATGCAGGGAGTTCTGTTGGACAGAGCCGAATGCTTTTGTAATTTATCAAGATAAATAGTTCAGGGGTCTGTCTTCTCTTAGAAAAATCAATATGAGGAACACTGAAGGTATAGGTTTTGATTCCTTTCATTTTCTTTTGCTATGCTATGTATTGAGGACATAGAGAATTTGCATGGTGCTCAGAGAAGCCTCTATTGGCACTGCAGCAGATATTCCACTTCTGCCTGAATAGCTATGCTTTTGTCTCTTTCAAACTGAAGCTGCCTGGTAACATATCCTTTGTACAAATGGCTCCATCTCTTAAATAATTGGAAACCAGTTCCAGTTGATTTATGGAGGTCTAGTTAAGGAGGTTGATGAGAGCTGTCACAGTAACTGAGGACTCTCCTTGAAAACGACTGGATTTTTGTAGGCTTGTCCGCCCATGTTAAATAGTATTAGGAAGTTACTGCTTCTCTTGGGTAAGCTTACAATGATGTGATATGAGACAGAAGGGGCCAAGTGTTAAAACAATGACACATAGTTTTCTCATGATAATATCATTGACTTCAAAGTCCTTGTACAGATTATTTTCTACTCGATGGTTAATTTTTTTCTGTTCTTACTCTCTTTTCAGTTTAATGGTTGTATTCTTGTGTTAGTCAGCTTGCCACTGCTGTAACAAATACCCAAGATAGAATCAGCTTGAAGGATAGAATGGCCTATTTTGGCTCATTTTAAGCGTGGTTAGACCATAAATGACTGGTACTGGTGCTTTAGGAATAGAGTGGCTTAGTGTATCATGGTGGCAGCACATGGCAGAGCAACTTTGTTTTCTTGACTGAGACACAGAAGGAGGAAGAGGAGGGATTAGCCCTCAATACCCATGTTAAACCTGCCAGCTCTGACCAGATGTCCCATAAGCCTTAAGCTCCTATGATTCCACTTGTTCCCTTTAGAGCCACAGACTGGGGACTAAGCCACTAACACATACACCTTGGGAAACACATTGTCAGACCATAACAGTTTAATAACTTCTCTGGTATAATTTAAAACAATTTGAATTATGAAGCCAGAGGTTTCTACATGATGTACTTCATTTCATAGTAGTTACTGTTCTTTTTTCCAGCCAGATAGATCACCTTATATTTAGCTGATGGTATATCACTGTCTTGAGCCTTTCTTGGGTATGTCCTGGAGTTTCCGACCACTTCCTTGCTCCTGTATGTGGCAAGAAGTTCCAGAAAGATTTGTGACAACTTAAAACCAGCCATTCCTATTTTTTTTAAAAAAACAAAAGCTACATTTGACCTAATCTACATAAATGTATTTAGTACTATGGAAAGCTGGAGAAAGATCAGTATTGATTTTAGTTTAAATATTAATTTATCTGTTGTAGAAAATGTCCCCAAATTAAGGAAAAAGATTTAGATTCAGCTCATGTGATTTACTCTCTCTTTTTTTTTTTTTTTGTTTTGTTTTTTGAGACAGAGTTTCTCTGTGTGGTCCTGCCTATCCTGGGATTCATTTTGTAGACCAGGCTGGCCTCGAACTCAGAAATCCGCCTGCCTCTGCCTCCCAAGTGCTGGGATTAAAGGCATGCACCACCACTTCTGGCTCATGTGATTCTCAAGTACCATTCTGCCTGTACTATCTGGGAAGTTCCCTACCACACAGGTGCATTCCATTTTAATATACTGGTTACTTGAAATCTTTCATAAAAACTTTGTCGTATGGGAAGTAAACAGCAGTGTCTAAAATATTTGAAGCTCACATCTATGTGAGTTTTATTTATATATTTTTGTTAATGAGTGTCACAAGGTGTGAGAGGCAGAGTTTGTCTCTTCTGGTTTCCTAAAGCACAGAGCAGCTTCTACCTTGCCTCCTTTCTACCCCAAAAGGCTAAAGGCAAACACCATCATTCTTTTTGTTTTAAATATCTACCCTAAAAATTCATTTCCCATTTTTGTATTGCAATATCAATTTCATTGTATCGATACTATCCAACATTTGCTTTCCAGTGGTGTTTATGGAGTGAACCTCTGGTATACGAATTTTTGAACACTTCTGATTACTTCCTTGATGCACTGGCCAAGGGCATAGCCTATTTAAGTGTAAATGTTTCTTTTCATGTTAGCATTCATTTTTAGAGAGTGAAATCCTGTCACTGACCCAAGTGAGAGGGAACATTTGCAGACTTATTTGGAAAAATTGGGTCTTAATACACTTTAGCTGAGTGCATGGAAAAGGCAAGGCGCCCTTCCCTGAGCAAGCTTCTGTGGGTTTCTGATGCTGTGATGGCTCAGAGTCGTTATGTAGCAGTTGGCTCTGATATGCTTGCCCAGACACAAATTGAATCCGACAGGACTGATGTCTCCTGGACTTTTCTACCATCTGAAACGCTGGCGTGAGAAAGAGGCGGTGGCAGGGGGAGGAGAGAGGGGGAGGAGAGCTGATTCCTGTAGCTCTTTTCCTCTGAAGCTTTGCGATTTCCAACAGCTGATAGCTGTGAACTGCTTGATAAGCTGTTTTCCAGATGAGATTGATAACCAATCACTGTTCTGGAACAGCTGGCTAGCTTGCGGATTCAAGATGTGTTTCAGTGTTCAGCTCACTTCTTCATGCCACAAATCTGTCTAAAAACAAACAAACAAACAAAAGAAGAGCCTAGAGAGTAGAATGGTAATTAGAGAGTGATTCTGCTCTTCCTCTTTGCTGTATCTTTCCTGAATCCAAACTATTCTTGCATATTAATGAAAACCCAGGTGTTTTTTTAATAAAAAGGATATTTTAATTTTCAAATTCTGTGTCAGAAAGGACAAAATGTGTGTAATGGCTGCATTACTATTCTTTTAAGATCCATTTGCTTTGTGGTGTGAGCTTGTTTTTGGGTATCTCTACTATATCCTGTCAAGAGTTTCATGTGTTTCAAACAATGAGAGGTATGAAAATTCAAGGTGCACAGTTTCATTTTGCAAACGAATCCTGATGATCTTAAGTTCTCATCACAGAGACAGGGGAGGCTATGTTTTATAGTGAAGAGCAGTCTCTCCACTATTATTTTTATCTTAAGAGGCTACTCTGTGTAGGAAGCTGTGCTGTATTTATCGAAAGTTTTGTAAGCACAATTGCACATCACTTTGAGAATCACACTCCAGATTATTTCTTAGAGCCTGTCTGTGATCACCTTGCCCCCCCCATTATTGTCTCACTGCTGTGACCATCAACTCATTATTTAGGGGGAAAGGGCTTTAAGGGACTTATTTATTATTTTATTTGTGCATGGATGTGTGTGTGTGTGCACGCATGTACACGTGTGTCCACTCATACACATGTGTGTATATGTGACATGACATGTGTAGAGGTCAGAGGACAACTTCTAAATGTTGGTTTCCTCCTTCTTCTATGGTTTCTGGAGATTAAACTAAGGTCATCAGTCTTGTGAAGCCAGCACTTTTACTCCTTGAGCCATCTTGTCACACAAACCATCACCTTTGAGTGATTTTATGTCTCACCTGGAACTCTTGCTATGAACTTAGTGGCATTCTGCATTGTACCTGATGCTGCTGTCAGTGAACTTTCCCAAAGCCTAGTTCTCTATTTTTCCTCTGCTCTCAAACAGTATAGAGCTTGTTTTTGTGCTGGCTGGGTAAAGATCACTAGGCAGAGACTGACAGCCAAGGATCTCTTTGTGTTCTCTTTTGTATCATCTTCTGTTCTCCTAACAGTTACGACATTCTAACCCTGTAGCCCTCACAAATTGTGTGGATCCCAAACCAGATGTGCATCCACACTTCCCAGAAATGAGGAACACAAAGTTATAGAGCATGTGAGAGAAGTGTAACCTATTGCGGTGCCTAGTTTTCTGTTTTAACAAGCCATCCCTACTTCAGCACACCAGAATCTTACTTTTGTCAAAGCTCTGCACGGAGTTCAGGGAATACCCATTCCATGTCTTCTTATAATCCTGCTCATGTATGCTCAAGGCTTCCCAACACCACATGGTAGTACACAACCATCTGTAACTCCAGTCTCAGGGAATTGATCATGCTCTTTTGACCTCCATGGGCACAAGGTATAAATGTGATAAGCAGTCATGGTACATACATGGTATTGTATGCACATGTGCGCACACACACACACACACACACACACACACACGGGCAAAGCACCCATATAAGCCTCCCTTTATTCTGTTATTAATAGATGGACAGACTTCTATTAGGCATTTCTTAAGGCTCTGATGTGCCCTTTTCCATTATAAACTCATGTAGATTTTTGTATGAAGTGTCTGTGCCCTCCCCCTACCTAGAATATAGTGACCAAAAGATGGCATAGAAATGAGTTCCTGGTGATTGGTTGTAGGTGGCCTGGCAGCAAGAATGCTAGGGACCCTGCATTTTATTATCCAAGTTATTTCCCATTACAAAGACAGGACATCTCCAGTGTTTATTGTGTTTTTACAATAGGGCATGTCTTTCTAGGTTGTGGTAGGACGTGGGGAAAGAGTGAGAAATCTAAATGTCTCTGTGTTTTCTTCTTTTCTTGTCTCCTCCCTTCACAGGCTCTGAAAGGGTTCCAGCTGAAGTTTCTGAGCAGATCAGTCGCTGTGGCTCCCTAGGCTGAGTTTCCAAGCTGCCGGTGCATGCCATTGACAAGCTGCAGGATGGTGCCCGTGGCCAGGCCGCTGTCGCTGCTCCTCGCCTTCTTCCTCTGCGCCTGTGCTGAGAGTAAGCCATTCTGTCCTTCTCTAGGGAGCTGTGGCCATAATGAGTGGTTTTGTTTGCAGTTGGCACTAGGCTCAGGGCTCTGAATATATTTCCTTGGGAAGTATATCCTGAAACACTGTGGGATTCTCCTTGGCTTCTTGCCAGCCTTTGAAAGAGATTATTGATGTGTCTCTTCCACTACCTCCTCTTCTGTTTAATGCCTCCTTGCTTGTGTGTCTAACTGCTCCTACTGCTTATTTCTATTTTTATATATTTTTTTATACTTCTACCAGCCTTGTGGCAAAGGTAAAACAAGACCAACAGTATCACTTAAACTGTAGCTGACCAATTGGTTGTGTTAATATGTAAACACTGTTGAGACCCAATAGAAATTTCTTTAGTTGTATGGATACTTCTATGTTTAGAAAAATGCACAATGTCACATTGAGCCCAATTAAACTTGCAAGCCCCTTGTAGCTGTCACAGCAGCTGTTCTGATGTACTGTTTCCGACAGCTGTCGTGGAGTACAATATTCAAACAAATCAAGCAGAACTGACAACTTTGTGGCTGGGTGGAGGGTCTGGAAGTGGGAAAAGAATTCTATGCAAAGCAGACACTAAAGTTTCAGCTTCTGGACTCAATTTATGAAACTGGGATTGTGGTCAATTAGCTTGCCACTAATGAGATGATCATATCTTCTTTATAACTAGCAATCATTAGTTCTACACTGTTTACATCTGTTTCTTTCCTTATGTATTCTATTGCATTCACAAGACAATAGTGTTCTTCCCTGGCTCTTACTGCCATATCTATTTCTTCAGGAGTGTTGTAGTTCCTATGTGATTTGGTCATTCTCTTAGGGAGTCCCCTGGTGTGATTAACATGTATAGCATCTGCAGTCATTAACTTTTCCCTCCACTGGCTGTCCCAGGGAGATTACATTTGATTCATGTTAAGGATATCTCAAAGACAAAAATCCTATGTCATCTTAGCATTTTCTTATTAATTGTGTCTTGATAAGAATTCCCTCACTAACCACCAAGTGCTTCATTTAAATTGGGATCTATTTTCTAAAGGAATCTTTCAAGAAGGAAAAAAATAGTGTTATTAATTGAATGCATGTGGAGCATGAATGTTCTAAGCGCATTCTGTGGAGATGTGTGTGTGTGTGTGTGTGTGTGTATATATATATATATATATATATATATATATATATATATATATATATTCTGCTAATTAGCACTTGGGAGTATTGGTTTAAGGTTAAGCAGCCAAGGGATTTCTAATGCCATGCCAGGAAATAATTAATTGGGGGAAAGATCCAAATGTAAGGTATTGTTATTTGAAAGAAATGTATGTCAAAACTTATTTCAGAAACCTAAGTTTACTTTATTGAAAAACAATTGAATGTATAGCTTTGTGAATTCTGTTTTGGCCAAAATCCAGAAGTAACTGTTTTCATCATTGTTCACTTTTGGCAAAAGCATATTACGACCCTAGGAACCCACTTAAATGTCAGATCATAGCTGTTTGGTTTTTTGAACCTTACTCGTTATGTATCTGAGACATCATCCTTGGAGACAGAAAATCCCATTCTTTAGAGAAGCTATGGTTTTGCTTAATGATGTGGTGGAAAGTGGCAGACAGATGTCAAGAATTTAGGAACAAGTATTGCTGAGATTACATTTCTCTACCACAGATGGCATTTCTCTCCCACCCCTCCTGCCTAAACCTTTCTTTTTCTCCTTTCTATGCTTTGTCACAGATCTTACATGACTGTCTCAGTTTGCCTTCTATTGCTGTGATAGAATACTCACCCAGTGCCACTTGAGAAGAAATGGTTTATCTTATCTCAGAAGGTATAGTCTATCATAGTAGAAAGTAAGGGCAGGAAATCAATGCAAGAATCTGGAGGCAGGAACTGAAGTAGAGACCATGGTTGAGTGTTGGATACAAGCTTGATATCCCTGGCTTACTCATATGCTTTGTTTTATAGCCCAGGAACACCTTCCTAGAGGTGCCACCACACAGAGTAGGCTGGGCTTTCTCACATCAATCATCATCCAAGAAAATGCTTAACAGGCTATCCTGCATGCCATTCTGATGGAGGCATTTTCTCAATTGAGGTTCCACATTTCCAGTGAATTCTAACTTGTGTTAACAAAACAAACAAACAAAATAAAAACAATAATCTAGATTATATCCAGATTATATCTCATTATATTATGTCATTCTTTTTTTTTCCAGAAACACCTGAAAAATATGGAACCATGTAACAGTCAGGGAATAATTGGTTTCATCATTTTGTAGATAGTATTGTCAGGCTATCATTATTCATGTTGTGAGTTTGTCTCCTTATTTCTTCATTAGAACATAATGACACACTCTTTCCCCATTTTCCATATTTCATGTTGATCCAAGTTATTGAGTTATGATTCAGAATTTAATACTGACTTACCATAGGTATTTGAGAAATCTGAAAATCTTCTTTTTTTTTTCTTTTGTATCAAAAGGTGATTTGTGATTGGAGATTGTGAAGAATGCCCTGTAGGTTACTATACTAATTTACTGCCAGTTTAATCCCTTTGAAATAATTATGTTGAAAGAGCCTGCATTCTATCTTGTAACTGGTGGTGGAAAAGGCCATAGCTAAGTGCTGTTACATTAAGGAGAACTCTTACAGTCTTAGTTCAAATATACGTTAAGAAATTGTGATAATATTCCCTTAGGAAATTATAGTCTTTGCTGTTGCTGGTTTAAAGTGTCCTACTGGACCACACTATGTCTTTAAAAGGCTATATTTGTGGTTGTTTTTACTCTTAGTCTTGAGTGCTCTGGGTGATTCTGCTAGTTATTTTTATAAGAGTGTTTACATGAGAGAACTGTGGTCCACGAGTCAAGTGTGATTTTGTCAAGTGTGGTGAGTAGCTCTTACTGATGCTGGGCCAGCAGGTTTACTCCTTAGAGCCAGGTCTCTCTGTGTCTCTGTGTCTCTCTGTCTTTCTCAAACATACACACTCAAACGCATACACACATACATACAAATTAGAGATAAATTTAGACTTTATTATTTTAAGTCTAGTACAAACATCTCCTTTGTCTGAAGAATTCCTTGTATTTGGTATTCACTTATCTGTCTGCCTCTTTTTTCTTTTACTCTTTCTTCACCCTACTACTCTCCCTTTTGAAAAATATCTCATACATGCCAAGAACCAGTTTTTGGCATCTTTTTGTTAAACCAATTTCACCTTACATTTTGACTACTATAACTGGGTCTCAGACTTTACCAGTCCTTTAATAGAAACATAAACTTTCTTACTTAGGTCCTGAAATGGTTTAGTTCATCTCTTCTCAGTTGCTTTTCTGCCAGGTTTTCATCTTAAGTGGTGATGCCTCCCTCATCTTCTTTTCTTGCTGAAACAAGCACCTTGCTGACGCCACCACAAACAAGGTATTTTTCTCACGGATGAAAGCCTCGGACTTCCTGCTCTTTGGGAATATGTTCCATTTTTTTTTTTAACAAAAAATCTATTTCATTGCAGTAGATGGATTGGTACCTCTGCTGGAATGTCACAAAAGTTTGATTTTGATTTCTGGCTATCACTTCACTAAATCATATACTTTACCTTCAGGCTTATTGTTTTTGGAATGTGGATGATGAGGATAACAGATGCTGGTGATAGAATCATCGAATTTCTAGTGCTTTAGTGCCGTGAGGATTAAAGAAATTGAAGTAAAACACAGACCAGCTGATGACATGGGCTGGGTGTTTAAGAAGTGGTTGTGTTACCTTCAACACAAAGCTAATTTTACCAAGCATGTGCCTTAAGTCCTCTGCTGAAATTCTTCATTTTGTCTGGAGACTATAAACTTTGGGTGAAAGAGAAGCCAGGCCTTCTTGCTTTGTGTTAAATTTGCTAGTCTGCTTTCTGAGAAATCCTATATATAGAAGATCCTTATAAATCTTTGCCTTGGGAATTAAACTGAAAATCAGAAGAAATATGAAACGAGTTCTTTAGGAAGTCTTTTCAAAGAAGCTCATCTATAGAATTATCTACATAAAAGTCATGTGGCTTGAGTGGAATGGATATCAGGAAATGTCCCATCTGTCCCTCTCATTGTTCATGGTAAGACATTTTCTAGAGCTGTCTAGAGGAGAGAACTGGAAATACTTTCTGTAAGCACATACAGTAGCAGATGGCCAATGGCCCAGAATCAAGATGGGCAGGAACATGCTAAGGAAAGTGTAAAAGGCCATTAATATGACCAGAAGTATTGTGCAACAGCAACAACAATAGCAACAACAACAGCAACAGCAAAAACAACACAAGCCACTTAAAGAGACAGAAATCCATATGGTGTAATGGAGTAGCAGATGAATATATTTTAAGAAGCTCCGGAGACATCTTCCCATTGTAGTTAGTAGAGGAGTGGGTACTTTCCTGTTACTCAGTTGGGCATTTTTCAGGAGGCAGTCTCAGTTTGCATAAAGAACATTAATTTCTTATTGAAAAATCTTTTTATTTTAGGTTATGATTGTTCTCTCTCCCAATCTCTGATGTTATAAACATCCTTTAGAAGGTAGTTGCTTCTAGTGATGAAAATATTACAACGGTAAATTGGCCTGATGAAAGTAAGGGAGTTTAAGTCTGCAGCATATTCTTGGATTATACATTTGAATTGTGTGAATTAGAGGAAGGGTGAATTATTCTTAAAATGTTAAATGAAAAGAAGAAAGTTGTTCTGTACATAGTTGTAGGGCTAAGGTCTTTTTGGTCTGTACAAACTGAAGGTAGAGTCTGTTAGATTTTCAGTGAGGCAGGATGAGAAGCTATTCAAGTCTGCTTTCCTTTTTTTTTCTCTGACTGAGGTGTGCTGATCTAGGAGTGCTGGTTCTCCTCATTCCTTCCTCCCTTAATCTTAAAGTGGCTGCATTAGCTACAACCAGCTGTCTGAAGCAAGGAACACATCACAGCTGTTCTGCTGGTCCTGGACTCCTTTGTGGCAGTTCTGCGGATTTCAGAATTAATTGCTCTCTGCAGAGCTGCAGACACCTAGTAAGGTTAAGATTGTGTCGAAAAGCCAACACGTGTGTATACTTCAGAGCACTTGATTGAGCGCATAGGGATTTGCTTTAAAAAAGAAACAACCAAGTTTAACTTCCCATTATCTCTGATCATTGTCTGTGTTGAGGCCCCAAGTGTGAAGGATACAGCAATGTCTAAGATTTTGTGAGCGTTTTACTTGTAATAGCCCCTTGGCATGTAATTACGGCTGTTTATGATTTCCTAATGTTATTTTCTTTTTTTGGTTTTAGTTCCCTTAATTTTCCTCCTTCAGATACTATGAGCCTGACCTATTTCAAGTACTGACAACTTCAGAAGCAGCTGTGCTTTCTTCTTTCCATGTATGTGCTTCAGTTGCTTAAAAAAAATAGTTTCAATCCATAAATCATCTTTCTCTTGACTGTTAGTTAAAATTGTGTGTGTGTGTGTGTGTGTATGTGTGTGTGACAGAGAGAGAGAGGGAGTGGGAGAGGGAGAGGGAGAGGGAGGCGGGGGTGGGATATGATGGAACAAGACAGCTCTTCCTATCTGTATTATACCATATATCCCATACGTGTACAGCTACTAGAAGAGGGTGTTGGATTCTCTGGAACTGGAGATGCAGGCTGTTGTGAACTGCCTGCTGTGGGTGCTGGGAATTCAACCCAGGTCTTCTGCAAGAGTTCCAAGGGTTCTTCAACTTTGAAGCATCTCTCCAACTCACAGCATCATCTTTAAATGTAGAATCATGAATTAAAACACTAGGGATTGAGGGAAAGTCTCCTTTAGGACAAGATATCTAACATACATTTTTATTTTTCTTTTAGCTTCTTTACTGCTATTTCAAAACCACCATGTATGTGCATACACACAATGTCTGGAATATACAATATGGAATGGTGTACAGTAATTGAAATATGATTCTATGCTAGCATGTCATAGTCTATCTTGAAACTTCCATAATATCACATTTTATCTGAGTCTAGGTATTTTTATTTAAACTCATCTTTATCATAGTATTTGTTAAAATTTTTAAGATAGAAAACAGTTTAAAATTATGAGTCAAGTTCAGTATGTTACTATGGAAGATACTCAATTTTGATCAGTTTTATAATAGAAGCTACAGATTCATGCTATAATTTGAGATTAGTTTCTGTGAGTATCACAGAATAGTATGACAATCATTTATGATAAGTACTATTAAGTCTGCCACTAAAATATGCGAGTGCTTATATGTTCAGTGTAGTAAATCAGTACATAGTACATTAATTTTGAGCTGAAAATTCAGCAATATGATAATACAAAGTAACTCTCCCATGTGTGTTTATGTATATAAATATATAGAATGGATAACAAATCTATTAAATACATTTGGATATTTTTTCTTCTTGAATAAATGTTTATGATGAATATAAAGCATAAAAATCAAAATGCTTTTGCTTATTACCAAAATGACCATTCAAACATATAGTGGTTTCAGATGGATGACACAATGCCTGCTATGTATATTTGTGTCAGAGATATAAATTTTTATCACCTTATATAATTTGAAAGTGATATCCTGTCAGCAAATGTCTTCTGTGTGCCCTCGAAAAATCAGATTCAAGTTCATGTTAAAATACAGCTTCTGTCTTACTGGAGTATACAAGGAAAACAAGATGCAGCTATAGACAAAATGTGAATGAGGATCGCTATTTTAGGGAAGGAAAAGTACTGTAAGCATCATAAAAGGTGGGAACCTAGGGAGTACATGATCTAAATACATAGGAAGATGCTGTTCAGTTCAGGACAGCCCCTAGTTAACAATCAGGGAGGGGGGAAGCCAACTCTAAAAAACTGGATTTCAAAGGATTAAAAACAAAAAGAAGGAGCCTATTTGGCCCACAAGACAGAATAAATTCACACTTCTGAAGACAACAGGTTCACAGGGCCAGGTTGATGTGCAGGGAGGAGCCAAAGCTGTAAGCCCTTCAGGGAGGAGCTGGCACTTTACAAGTGCATAGGGAAACAAGAATGCTCTGAGAATACCTTGACTACAATGTTACTTTCCTCTACTGGAACCAAATAAATGTCTTCATGAGAATAATAGAGTCTCCCAATCAAGTTAGGATCTCCTTGACCATGCAGCTTAGCTGAAATTTTCTTTGTACTAGCCAGTATAGATTAGAACACTAAGGCTTTCATTTATGTAGAAGCATGCATTTCCATGTGTGCCTTCATCTCTTTATCTCTGGCTAGTGTTGTTTCCTTTTAAAGTGGATTAAGTTTTATGTTGGAACTCTATATATTTTTCCTGCATTCTTTGCTTTAGATGACTAAGTAAGGGAACTTTTTAAAGGAGAGATCTAATTGTATGGATGACCAACATGAAATTACAGGAAATAAAACAAAAAACTTTAAAGGAACTTTTCTCTATATTCTTAAAGTTAGGTAAAATTAATAGCAGTAGGATTTGTAATTAATTTCTCAGTGATATTGCCTATAAAGTTAGATGCTTTTTAAAGTGAAGTCTTTCCTAGAATCCTCGTCTATTTGTTATATGAAGGAATCAATATTGCTTATGTGATTGGATTTAATTTATGTTCCTCTGTTTTATTTTGTTGTTATTGTTTTGTTTGAAAGAAAGTCTTACCGTGTGGTTCTAGGTGTCCTGAGATTTTCTGTATAGCCAAGATGGATCTGCAACCTGCAGCAATCCTCCTTTAGTGCCTTCCACGTGCTGGGTATGGCAGTAATTTGCCATGGTTAGGTTGGATTACATTTCATGATCAGTGGGAATGTAGACTAATACAGAATTGTTAAACCAGAACATGAATATTTTCTCCAGAAGAGCATGCAGCACTAGGAAGGAGGTTTTATTTACATTCTAGCTTCTTGCCTCTGCTTACCTGGAGTCATTTTCTCAGTTTCTATGACCATTTGGGGATGCTCACAGCTCTTAAGCCTTCCTTGTGAGGTTTAAAGGGGATTCTGGTTGTGGATGATGTGCGTGCAATATACACCAGCACTTAGTGATGGTGTGTTTCCATCCCATCCTGTGCACTTATGGTTGACACCTGGTATATACAGGCATTAGCATTCCTCCATTGTTACCTATTGAAATACTTTTAGATCTAGACAATGCTTAAGAGAAATAGCAAGCATACAATAACAAAAAGAACAATAAAAATCAAATGAAATGTAGCCTTATTTTTGTGAGTCTCTGTTGAATCATCTGCACTCTGTAGAGCTCAGGTAAATGAGTGAAGCCAGGCATATCCTAGGCCTGAGACTTTTGACATTTTGGATTAGACAAATTCTCTACTATGACTCTCTAAGTATTTTCATGCTAGCATCTTACTTTGAATTGTGACAGCCAAATTATTGTCACCCATTGCTAGTGTCTTCTGATAGAAGAGGCAACTCTAGTTGAAGACTACTAGAATGTTTAAGCTAGGGGTTAGACAAAGTAAACGACTGTCCATATATGTATGCCAGACAGGGTTTGAAAGAGAAATCTTTTATCAGAAATATGATTGAACATTCACTGGTTTGAGAAATCAGCTATTTCAGTTTTGAGCGATAAATTGTAGCTCTTTTATTACCTGTGTAGTAAGGACAAGATTGTCTCAAATCCTTGTGCTCCAGTTTTGTTGCCTGGAATATTGGATCATATTGGACTCAGTGAGTTAACTAATTTATAGTCTTAGACACTTGATATATTGTAAGTACTAAAAAAAAAATGTAGCCATTGTTCACCCATGAGCTGTGTTACAATATATTAATTTAATTTTATTAGTATATGGTTTTGTTTTATTTTAAACTCAGATTTATCCCAACCAAAACCTTCCCATTGCATACTCATTCAAACATGTTAAAATTTTGATGTCATTGGTTCCTGAACATTGTAAGAGTAGACTGTGGTTTTGTTTTGCTTTGTTTTATGTTGTTTTTTAGACAATCTCAAAATGTGGCCCAGGCTACTTTTGAACTCCCTGCCTGCCTTCCTGCATTTTCCTCCCAAGTGCTGGGATTAAATATGAACACCAGAACACCCAGCAGCCATATGGTGATAGAAATTTTGTGGCCAGTTTCACAGAGAGCCAACCAAGGATCAGTCCAGATGGAGTGCTTAGAGCAAAGAGGCAGAGTACTGATGAAGCACCTGACACTTAGCTCTCTGCACATTTTCTCACAGAAGACACAGAATACCTAAGCAAGCAAAACACAAACAGCTAGAGCTCTTGGCCTCCGGGATTAGGTGATAGTACCTAACATCAAGCCAAAAGTCACCCAGGACTGACCACTGCAGGCATGTAGGACCTCTCTGATGATAGTGTCAATGAGGAAGTATAGTCGTGCAAGACAGTCATATTGTGTCCAAGAATAATGCATATGTCAGCTGCAGAGAAGCCCTGAGTAATTTGTAGGTTGACATATCCACTTTCACTTAAAATAAGCAAAACCCAACTTACCTATTTGGAAAACTGAGTGTTTTATAATGAAATTACTTTACTTTGCCTTAGGTTTCCCTGTTGCTTTAGCTGTGCATTTGATTCTAAGTTGTCAGCAGTAAGATCTGCCTTTGAGATTCTATCGTGTACAGCAATGCACTTCTGTCATCACATGTGTACAACCTATTTTCCAGTTCCTTTTTTTTTAAAAGTGAAATCAAATTCCAGATGGTTTGGAGGTGTTAGGCCCTACAAGGTGCAGTAATTGAATGGAATGGAAGTGACACTGTGGTTTGGATTCCTCTAGCAACTAACAATTGACCTGTCTTCTAGAGGGAGGAGAGTGACTCTTGACACATAGAAATGTTGAAACTGATAAGAATCATGAAGCTCAGAAGGTTAAAATGTTCATATGGCCATTTTCTAGGGTTCTGTTAGCAGTGAGCAGTTGCTAGGGAGGGCACGGCCTTGGTTGAGATGCCTGTAGCAAGGGCAAAGGTCCCAGGGATGCAGCTTGTAAGTACTGATCCTTGCTTATTAGATTGATCTTTTCAAAGATGGAGCTTCCAGAGGCTCACCAAACTCTGGATGAAATCCCAGTAAACCCATTGGTTCAGCAAGCTCTACATAGCTGAAATTCTTTCTTTAGCATATTATCTGTTCCATACCTGGGTAAATAGATGTCTGCTCACATCTCTAAATGAAAAGTTATATAAAACCTCACCATAAAATGGAGTTCTTACCAGCTCAATAAGTAGCTTAGCCCTACATTTCGTTGGGCCTTTCTGATGTCTTTATGTTATAGAAGTGGTATACTGTGTCACAGAAGTTCAAATGCACTCTTTTCTTGCGCAAAGAAGTCCATAGTCATACATTAAAGCTCAGTACAAAATGTGTCACAGGTCGTTTAGCCAGAGGTCCATCAGTACTTCTAGAAAGGGCTATATTGTAAATATTTTAGGACTTGTGGGCATGGGGTCCCTGGAGCATCTCTTTAGCTCTGCTGTGGTAGGAAAAGGGCAGTTGCATTATACATAAATAAACAAGTGTGTCTGTGTTTCTTTTTGGTCCTAGGCTCTTCCTGTGATGACCTCTTCTTTTGGCTTAACTCATCTTCACCTTCTCACCAGGCAGGGAGAAGCAGAGCACATCAAGAAATGGCCTATTTAACCTAGTGAGATGAGCTAAGGGGAAAGAGAAGGACTTGATTGGCCTCTTTTGCACTCTGTTTAGTTAGTGATGTTTATTGGGAACAGATTAACTAGAAGGAAGTTCAAAGAGCATATCTCTTGGTAAACAGAAGATGTTTAATAGCACTTAACCTTTGGAATTTATGCAGAAAAAGATTTGAATGTTATTATGCTTTATGTCTTTCGGGGGTGCTTCAGGTATTTGGCTGTTAGTGCTACTTCAATTGCATGCTCCTGAAAAATGAATAATTTATCATCTGTGGGATAGTTCTCATTGCACTGTGTGGCTGACATTTGGAGCTCTGAACATCTTAAATAAAAGGGGAAGACAGTGTCGGAAAGTGTTGTGTTTTCAGGGAATGTGTTGAGAGCCCTGCAAAGAGACAGTTCGATCATGGGTATCGAAGCCTGATATTGGTTTCCTAAAGGTAGGCAAGAGCAGACATGTCATGGAGACTTGCTCTCGTTGTGGGCACTCCTGCTGCAGAGGTCCCTGTTCTGTTTCAAGGCGTATTCATCAAAAAGCCAAAGACAACACTGGCAGGAAGGCACCATTGATCCTGCAGCCAATGCAACAAATACACATCCAGGCTCTGTCATGTCAGAGAATTGAAAGCCTTTGTGAGGCATGGCTGGGAAGGATGATGTGCAGTATGCTGCAGTTGGAATCTCTGATAGACATGGGTGGATGCAGAACTTCAGCCATTGTCGGTTCATCCTGGCTGCTGGCAGAAGGCACCCAATTTTACAGAGGTATGAAGGTTATAATCACATGCTCATAAAGATTGAGGTTTGTTCTAGGGTGTATGAAAAAGGAAGACTAATTAGAATAAATAAAAATCCTGGCTGATTATAAAGGCAAATGACTAATGGGTACGTCTATTCAAGTGTGGAGTAAAGTCCCAAGAGTAAACAATGAGAATCATTTGCAGGAAGCAGAAGTCACTGTAGAGAGCTGCTGCCTCTGAAGTAATCAGGACAGCATCAGCAAAGGATATAAAAATGGTTTAACAATTGTAAAAATACATAATTCTCCTCTTATTTTAATTGTTCTGATTTACAACGGTGCAAACTGGAGGGGTATAGTGGCAATTATAATAAAATAACTACTCACAGTCTGGGATCACTTTCCTCTAGAGTTTGCAGTTGGACAAATGAATCTGACACTAACATTGGGCATGGAATGGACTGGCTCCATTCCCTTTGGACTGCGTCCTCAGTCCTAGTCTTTATGGCCTCACAAATTTCAGTGCTAACTGCTTAGAGTTTTTGTTTGTTTCTTTGCTTTGTTTTGTGTGTATTTCTTTCTCAGAAAGTGCTTCCTGGTTTCCCAGCTTTGCGGGTCCTGCCCATCACTCCTCAGTTCTGCCTTTTCAAATCCTTAATTTCTTTTCCCTGTCACACTTTTTGTCACGTCAGTCTACTCTAATATGACCTAAGGATATGAGTATAATAAGCAAGGAGCCAGTCAGCTAGTGTCAGAGTTGGTAGAAGCACTAAAAAGGGAGTAGTTACCTTACAGGTAATGGGATGTTGCCTTAGATATACAGGGAATGGTCCTGGGAGTAAATCTTGTTGGCATGGTGAGGAAGTGTCAGTGTGGTAAAGTTGTAGGATCTGTCTATCACAGGAAAATAAAAGAGCTTTGGGGTTTTGAAGTAGATCTATGTTTCAATCTGCTGACACGTTGGAACCAAGTAGATATCTAGGTATGGACTGACTGAGGAAATCATGACGTGTGCCCAAAAAGTCCAAGGATGGGAAATGGACAGCGTACTGCTCAGTTCATTCTTAAGTACTGTCCTTCAATAAACAATGGAAGCCAGTGATAATGGGGAAAATGTGGTCCACTTTTGGTGAGTGACTACTGTGTGTGAGGTTCATCTCACAGTGGGGAGATGATTGTAAAATCAAATAGGATAAGGATCATGGTAGTTAGAACTGAGGCTATTGTTGTAATGTGCAGAAGGGTCATGTACAAAACTTATTCAGGATGTGAAATATTCAGGATTTTATAATAGTTTGAACTTGGTGAGATTGTCTAGATATGTATAAGATACACCAGAGACAATGAAAAATAGCTAGGGGAGAACACATTTTTAGTTTCCTTACATTCATGTCTCTTCCTCAACACACTGGATTCAAATTAATGTGGTTTTTTGGTGCCTCTCTTAGAGTTTGTTATACTTTGTTTGTTTCTGTTTCTGTCTAAAATCCTCATTTCTTATGTTCAAGACACCTATGTTTCATTTTAGAGAGTACCTTGTCTATTTCTCCTTGTCTCAATATGTAAGCTTTCAATGTAGCTATGGGTAAATTCAGAAGCCTATGTTGATGAAGCAAATGGGATTCATTACTAAAGCAAGCCAATTCAACTTTGCACCATCTATACTAATTCTATAAAGGAGACAGTGATCCTTTCTGGTCTGGCCGTCTGGGGAATGCATGCTCTGAATCTTTTGATTTTCCAAAGGAAGCTTGAAATCTAGATTTATAGGTGAGTTAAACCTCATTTTGATGATTTTAATTGATTGAAAACCATTAAGTATGAATAATACTAAGATAAAAGGATGTACTTCTTTGGAATGGAAAAATTTAGACTCACCAGAACATAGAGGTTCTACAAATTTGTACAATTCCAACAAATAAAATTTCTCTTCTCCAGCAGTTTCTAGTCTTTCTTATGGTTAATGACGGCAAAGCAGGTAATGAGGCACCAGCACAACTCAGAATATCAAGGCTGAGTGTGTGAATCAAGAGTGGAATTCCATAGCCTTGCTTCTCACACTGTAATATAGACATGGAGAAATTCAAAGTACCTTACTGCAGTTATATGGATAATTAGGATCGGTGTGGATATGGAATGATAGATTATTCATTCCTCCTTTCCTCCCCCCTTGTATGTTTTAGTAATGGCAGGTGTACAGAACTGAAGTAGCTTCCAGTCAATCAAGGCTAAGGAAAGAGCTCCTCTTCCTTGAAGGCACATTAGTGTCTGGCTAATAAGATATATCTTTGAAATTGGCTTTGTGATTGTCCAAAGACTAATAAAGATTAGTCCTAAAACTTTTTCAGTATCCACTTGGTTGGAATCATTCTAGTATGTACCGTCTATTTTTCAGAATTAAATAGGCCAAATGAAGTAAGATCTTTGGGATGACTCTCACTAGGAATATTTCTCTGTGTGTGTGTGTGTGTGTGTGTGTGTGTGTGTGTGTGTGTATTTATGTATGTACCATATGTGAGTGCATGTGTGTTTGCAGATACATGTTTATGGGTGAATGTAAATTAGTAGAGATGGAGGACTACCTTGAATATGGCTCTTATGCACTCTATTCTCATTCATGGATGTTGTTCAGGTCCTAAAGATTGATTGGAGTACTTGCCCTTTCCCCTTTCCAGGTGTTTTGTATTACACAGTTCCTACGTGACTTATTCTCTTCTCAGATCTTCACCTTTAGGCATATCAGGGACCAAGACAGAGCAATAACATTAAAAGACAAAAAACAAAAACAAAAGAACCCAAATAAACCCTACACATGAAGGTTACATTTTAATGAGTATGATACAATGAAGTCATTAACACAGTATAGAATCCAAGTTACAAATATATCAATATGTGTTTGTTCAGAGGCAGAGGAATTCCCCCTCCTCTTGATTCTGCCTTTTGTATGCTGGGATAGCTAGCCTGAATCACCATGCCTGGTTTATTTAGTGCTATCGATTAAACCTAGGCCTTCATGCATTCCAAGCCAACACACTACAAAGATCTGTTCTGAGCCTCAGATCTCTACTTTTGTTTTTTAAATATTTTGTTATTAGATAAAATTCTGATATTGTACTTAGCTATAAATTGTTTCTTTTAAGGATCTAAATTGAAGGTGAGAGTTGGTCTATGCTAATTAATCCAAGGCCTTTAAAAGGTGCATTTACTGAAGTTTAAATAGTCCTGAATGATACTTATTTAGAAAATGCCAATTATATTCCTCAATATCTTAATAATTATAAATTTCATTAAAAGGGGTACTTTGTAGTTATACAGTGTAATTATATGTTTGAACAAACTGTCTCTAGGACTAAATGAGCTTCATTAATTACCAAGACAATTACTTTATACTGCTGTTGAAATATGTTATTATCATATATACTTTTGGTGTGAGTTCATATAATGTTTTGTAATGGTATTGAACCATTTAATCAGTTATACTGAGTTGAAGTGTGAAACAAACATTAGTGTTTCCTGAATTTCGCACTTTAGGTATTTAATATTCACATAAATTTAAGATATTTTCACATCAACCACTAAATACAAAATAGCAGAGAAGGTTTTAAAAGTTTCAGCTCCCAAAAGGAATGTGATTTGGTATTCAAATTTCTTACCAATCTGCTGGTTAGTCTTTTGCCTACTTTATACAAGCTAGAGTAATATGGGAAAAGGGAAACCCCAATTGAGAAAATGTCCCCAGCTGTGTGGCAAGTAGGCAAGGTATTTTCTTGATTAATAGTTGATATGGGAGGGCCCAATTCACTGTGGTTGGTTTTACCCCTGGACAGGAGTTCCTGGGAAATATAAGAAAACTAGCTAAGTAAGCCATGGGGAGGAAGCCAGTAAATTGTATTTCTCCATGGTGTCTACTTCAGTTCTTGCTTCTTGGATTCTGACTTGAGTTTCTCTCCAGACTTCTCTCAAGGATGGTCTGTGAGCTGTGAAATGAAGTGAGCCCATTCTTCTTCAGGCTGGTTTTGGTCATAGTGTTTTATCACAGCAATAGAAAGTAAACCTGAAACCAAGCTAAAGTTCTGTTTTGACCTTAAACCTGAGCTTGCCCATCACCAGCTGATAGTGTCAGCTGCTGATTAACTGAATTATTGCCTGGGAACACGTGGGAAGGCCCAACCATTCAAACCTCTGCTTGTCTCTAGAGGGCCACACCTGCTTACAAGGGGTACTGAGGAGCAACTGGGAAGCCTTTCTGCTGTTAGCTGTAAAGCAAACATCTATCAAGAACTTAGAAAGTGTGCCTCTGAGGCTGCATAGAGTTGGTGCCATTTTGTCACTGTGATGCTGAGTTTTAGAAATCCATTACTATGGATTTATTATAAAGACATAATAATATAATCCTGAAGTTTGAGTTGTATGACCATATACATCCTGTGGGTCATGACCCCTTTGGGGTCCACGTAACAGATATTCTGCATATCTGATATTACATTATGATTCATAAAGATAGCAAGATTACAATGATCGAGTACCAAGGAAATAATTTTATGGTTGGGGGATCAGCACAGCATGAGGAACTGTATTAAAGGGTTGTTGCAATGGGGAGGTTGAGAACCACTGTCCTAGAGCCCAGGGGAGCATAAGTTGTAAGCTCAGGAGTTACATAAGGTGTCCCCAGGTATCCACCCACATCCATTAAAACCTGTGCCTCCTATACAATCAGATTTCAGAGTCCATCACTTAAGTCCTGCACTACAGAGTCTTAGCATTACCATCCTTTTTCTTGATTGTACTTGAAATTTCCTCTTCGTTGCTCCCTGGCTTGCTATTTTGTAACTGAAGTAATTTTTAACTCCTCCTCCCTTTGACTCGTCTCTTTGCTTTTCTCTAGAGTATACCTAGAAGAGATCTCTTTTAAATTATTGCCTTATTTTCTAAGACAAAATTATGTATTTTGAAGTACATGTATCTTGTAGAATAACTGAGCAGGTCCAGTGACACTAGAGTGTCTGACACCAATACCTTTTTTGTTTCAAGAACTTGATTTCCATTCTCAACATTCTAAAGAACACCAAATATTATTCATTATTCTCACTGTTTTACTGCAGACATCTTCATATACAGGTCGTGTATAAATGAACCCCTCTTTCTTTTGCATAATACTGGTGCAATTTTACCTCCTTTCAGGTTTGTGTCTCAACTATTGTATTCTATAGCCATGCGAGGGGATGATTTTAGACTGTGTGACTGCGTTAAGGCCATATGGTATTTGTTTCGGTGTGCTGGGTCTTGTCTTCAAGGTTCCATCATATTAATGTGAAGAACAGATTTCATTCATTTTGATGGCTAAATAGTATTTCTTGGTTCATATTATCCAATGTCTTTGCCCATTAATCTTTTGATGGAGTCTTAGATGAATCATATTTTGTGACTTATACTAATGATGCTGGCATAAACAGTAGTTTGGTGATGTCTCTGTCCCATATTGAATTCCTTTCCTTTGGGCTTGTTAGGTCATATAGTTCTATTTTTTTTCTGCTGTGCTTGATGAACCTGTCCACTGTTTTCCATGATGGCTGTGCTAATTTCTAACACTACTAATATTGTGTATGGGTCCCTAGAACTCCACATACTTGTCAACACTTGTTATCTTCTATCTGCTTGCTAACAGCAGCTCTAACAGGTGGGAGGTGATGCTGCATGACTCAAGTGCACATTGCCCGACACAGAGCTGGCTGTCAGTTACTGACTGGCTGAATGGGGAACAGGTGTGGATTTCACATAGCTTAACACATGTATTTTCCTAGGCTGAGATTTTCTTTTCTTTCAGAGGCACTTCTTAAGGCATCCAGAGTATAATCAGTTATTCTGCCTGGTTCAAGGTGGCTTCATATGTAAGATGTAAAATCTTAGCACCTGCAGTCTGTGGGCAATTTAGTTTGTTGACACTGCACAGAGACTTGTTCAAAGACTCTGAGAAAGTACTAGTTTGTATTAAAGGCATTCCTCAAATGCCTGTGGGGAAGTTTGGTTCCTAACTTATAACTCTATTGAGAGGGGTTATCACCTTTAGCATGTGGGGCCTATTGGAATGAAGATAGATGCTTGGGGATTATATGGCTACCATGTCAGATCCTACCTTCCAGATGTTACAAGCTGAACAATTTTACCCTTTCCTGATCTCCACTTCACCCAATCTTAGAAAAAGAGGGATTTCAGCATCCACAACCGAGTAAAGCCATGAGTCCAAAGAAACCTGTTTTTCTTTTAAGTTGATTTTTACAGGTAACTTGTCTGATACAGAAATCTGACTAGCACAGAAAGCAAGTAACAACTATTATAACTAACCAGAAGCTGAGGAGGATATGAGGTGAAAGATATGAACACTGTAGTATGTATCTCATGATAATGGTGGTGGTGATGATGAGGATTTATTAATTATTCTATTATTAGTAGTATCATATTACTGTTATTATAATTATTAATGGAGAAAAAGTTATCATGAGATAACTTTCTGTGGACAATAATTGACACCGTCATTGAGACTGTGATTAAACAAACTTGTCACTATGAGGAAGACCCAACTTAATTAAACCACAGACTTTCCAAAGTTAAATTTAGCAATGGAGTACTCCTTTCCAAGTCTGTTGCTTGCTTATGTGCCACATCCTACATGGGCCTGGAAACTGAACTGTGGCTGCAAGAGAATGACAAAAGGACACACTGATAAGATAGCTCCGGTCAAGTTGCTTTTGCTGACACTGTTGGGGCAGCACCAACTAAGAAGCAAGCTGGAATCTCAGTTTGGGTACCTTTAGGACAGACAGGAGAAGTCAGCTAGTGCAGGTAGGAGGACTCTGTAGGAATGTACTCTTAGACTGGCCTCCTCAGGGAAGAGGAAGCTGGAAGAGAAAGCTCCAGTCGCTTGTTACTGCAAATACTGGTCAATCCTTCCAGGCTTCCTTGAGTCCCCACACTTGTCTGTCCTGATTTCTTATGCAATCTGAATGTCTCAGTCTGTGTAATAAAAAAATACTGCTGTCTGGTGGAATTTGAAAGAGGCTTTATAGTCTCCTGTGCTGACTTTGAAGTAACTTAAATCATAGAAACCAGGTGACCACAGGGACACGTTACTGTCTTTGTCCATTGATTGCTTTAGAGAGACATGATTTGGTTTAAAATCTGCAGTTCTCTGTATCTCCAATCCTATCCTGAAATGCAGCTCCTATTGCCAAACTGACCTGGAGGCTTATTGAAGGCAGAGAGGGGCCGTATCACCTGTAATCTGCTCCCACCTATTTTTCTACAGCAGCTAAAGAATATGCCAAAAATCAAAAGACATCTTTAAGGCCCTCCATTCAAAATAGAAAGTCTGGACAAAGCTAATGGATTTTAGGCTCACTGTTGTTCATTATCTTAATTAGTCTAGGCAATTAAAGCATTGATTGATTGGAGTTGATCCCTTGCTAACAAACGGTAAAACTGCTTTTTCGTTTGATTTCTCTAAGAAGTACTGTTTTATGTATTCATGCTCTTCTTCAATTGAGGTAAATTTACACTGGGAAGAAGTATGCTTTTATTCTGTCCATCATGGGAATAGTGGCATGGGAATGTTCTGCTCTCTTGCCATAGAGCTGTGGCTACTGAGGTCCTTTAACAATATCAATACACTCCTAGCCTGGCTATGGTTGCTTAACACTGTCCACTAGAGCAAGCAGCTGCAGCATCTCTAGTGACAACCTAGACTTGACAGTGGGCTTCTATAGGCTGTTGTGCCTTGCTTGGGTACCTCTGTGAAATGGAGGGCCTCTTCCTGTGGGCCATGTGTTCATGTAACTCACACCTCGGGATTGTATTTTCTTTCTGAGGTTCAAAGCCTTGTATAATCACTGCTTCCTAACTAGATGAAGTTCTTTGGAAACTTCAGAATTCCCTTGAGTCTGAGAAAAGGATGGGGGAGTTACAGGCTTGGAGGGCTCCAGGTAG
This sequence comes from Grammomys surdaster, assembly GCF_004785775.1. Taxonomy (NCBI): domain Eukaryota; kingdom Metazoa; phylum Chordata; class Mammalia; order Rodentia; family Muridae; genus Grammomys; species Grammomys surdaster. The sequence goes on from NW_021620542.1 coordinate 3,053,477, forward strand.
ATTGACTAAGTCTATTAGGAGGGGCTATGGAAGAGCTAATTCAGGTGTGAAAATCTCTTTAAGAATGAATTACTAATCCAAAAATTACAGTATCATGATGGAGGTAAAAGGCATGAAGGGATTGTTTTAACAGAAAAATAAGCACAGCTTTCTAAAAATCCTAATGTATTTATCTCTATAGTAAGTTGGGTTGATAAATATCTCTTAAATGTAAGTCTTCCCTTTTTAATTTGATGTATGTTCCCCTAGAAGATAATCATGGAAATGATGAAATTCTTGTTCGGCAATTGGCTTTGACTTTCTTTTTGGTTGTTTGAGTCCTTTGTTTTTCAAGTTGATAACAACAGTGTGGCAGTCAGAGCAGAGGAAGATTGAAATGATCATCTGTCTTGGAGGTGACACACAGTGGTCACACTGTACTGCATAGTCAGCTTCTTCGTTGTTACTAACATGATTGTGATGACTCTGTTCAGGATAAAGTTCAGAAAACAGTTTAAACCCTAGATGTTATTATTTAATAATACTTTTAGAGAGTTAGGGTTACTGTATCTCTGAGAGATGGTTATAGCTGCTATTTCATCTAAAAACAATAATTATAATTATTGCATAATTATAAAGGTACCATCTCTACAGATGCTCTTATACCATCCTTAAAATTTTTCTCTATGAGCAAGATGAGTGATCCTTCTTTGCTCTCAGTGTAGCAAGTGTTTAATTACTCCCTAATCTGGGAGGAAGGTAGGTCTTTCCTATTTATATTTTTATACTTCTTTCTTGATATTGTAAGTCTGGGGAACTGGTGTATTAAAAATATTTGCCTGTTTGTATTTTTAAAATGAATATATGAAGTAGTAAGGTTTAGAAATACATTTAGGTTGGTGATAAAACCTACCAAGAAAATTAGTGTGCTGACCCTGTAGGAAGAACACAAATTTGATAATCTTGAGGTGGGGTGAGAGCAAGGATAAGCTCCGCCAAAACAAACAAATGAACAAAAAACAGAGCAACTGTAATAAAAACCTAAGATAGGATATATTCTCCATTTTTCATAGACATGTTGAACTTTATATATTTATGAAATGAAAGATGCAACAGAAGAGAAGAAAACAGGCTGGAGAGACCATGCTTTCCACTTATACTGAACAATACTGCCTTAAGTTCCTGAAGTGTTTTCCATTTCTTCACTGGGGAATGCTTCCGAAAATAAAGAATCATTCAACTTACTGCAGTGTTTATTCTTAATTGTGTATCCTCTAAGGGCAACCTCTTGTCCATATTAGAATTCATGTGATTTTAGGTAATAAGGTAGAACATGAGAAAACTTGTACTTTCTGATTTCCAAAGAAGATACTATTTAATTTTCTTAACCTGATTGCATCTCCCAACGGCCCCACTTTTCCTCTCATTCACACTTTTTTTGTCATCCCTTCCTCCTTTTCTTCAGTCATCTGTTCAGAAATACCCATGGAAGGGCATTTTCTGAAAGGAGCCAAGTTTGGCTGGAGTTGAGGCCATGACAGGGAGGATAAGCTGGGAGGAGGAAGAGGAAGAAGAAGAGGAGGAGGGCATTCTACCCTGCTGTGGAGTGCAGCTCATCAAGAGAAAGTAGATAGTTGATTTTTCTGAGATCATAAGGGATGTGGAGCAGAAAAGTAAATAAAGTTTTAGAAAAGAATAAGCAGGCATAAGCAAGGCAGTTCCTCGTATATGATAGATATGGATATAAGGATGGATGAAGGAGACACCCAGATTTCTGCTATGATCACCTGGCTGGATGGTTGTAATTCTTAGAGAGACAGAAGAAATCATTAAATAAGAATGAGTATTTTAGTTGAATGGAGATTCTTGAGTTTGGCTTGGAAATAGGTTTCCCAAATAAATAATGAAAATTAGCTAGAAGTGTGGACTCAAGGTAAAGCTATGAGTTGTATATGTTCTTGGAGTAGTCACTGGTATGGAAATGCTAACAGAGACAAGAAGATTGGCAAAGTTAGCTAAAGAATGCAGAGATAGGTAGCTGCCATACTCCTCCCTTGGGTAGGCACAAGTTTTTGAGCATGAGGATACATGAAGTTGGTGAAACTGTAGACAAATTAAAGGCAATAGGAAAATTTCATTGAATCTTGCCTTGCAGATCTAACAGGTGGATACTTTCTATGGATCTGAGCATGATGCCTGATATAGATGGGGAAAAGAGTGGTGGGATGGGGGAAGTGAAGTGGTGCGGTAAGGGAGAATTCTGAAGTCTCATTTCAATTTTCTTCAGCACATACAACTAAAAGTCGGATCTACTTTAATGTAATGTTGTAAGTACTTATTTAAAAAGAAAATGGCAAGCAACTGGGTGTCTAGACATTGTAATCTTTTCCCCCTCTTTTTGCTGTTCCCTTCAAAGTCTAGTCTGTATATCCTCATCCTGCTTGTCTGGTCTAGGAAGGAGGTCTAAACTGTGGTTTACATTCATGGTCAATATAACTCTTGAGCTCTTTCATGATCTGCTCTCTGATCTGCCCTTCCACAGATTGGATTGAACTCATTTACTCTTAATTACCTTCTCCACATAACTGGTGATTATGTGCATAAATTATACCCATTCGTGGTCATCAGGTATATTATAGTGCTGATTCTGTCTGGTGCACCCCCTAAATTGTTTCCTTTTCACTATAGATTCTCCTGAGGACCTTCAATTCCCTCTGTACCCTCTGCATTGCAGATTGCTTTAGCACTATTGTCACCTGGCCTTGTTTCTTTTATATTTTCCTAAAGATAAGGACAAGGGTGCTGATTATTATTCTAATGGCTCTGTGTAGTATTAGTCTGTAAATGTTTGTTGAATTAATAAGTGGACTTCAACTATATTGATCCAACTGAAAACAAGAAAAAAATATTTCTGAAAAGCCACAGAACCACCAACAGGTTCCAGTAGCAACTGGTCTACTTCATTCACAGTATAGCCCTTCAAGCTTCCTTTAGAGTCTGTTGTTTCACACTTCATATGCAACTATGAAGTGAATATCAATCTTATATCTATGTAACCAATGTAAATTTAGATAAAACTCTTATGCAATAATAGGTGGAGAAATAAATATGGTACTTAATGATAAAGAAACAAGTAAAAAATCTTGTAAAATTTAGATTAGAGAGAAGGCTACAAAAAGGAAAGTTTGTATTTATTCTTCTATAAATACATAATATTATTGCATATATATGAAGATATATACACATATTTTCATATATACACACACATACACAGAAAGAGAGAGAGAGACAGAGAGAGAGACAGAGAGAGACAGAGACAGAGAGAGAGACAGAGATAGACAGAGAGAGACAGAGAGAGACAGAGACAGAGAGAGAGACAGAGATAGACAGAGAGAGACAGGGGGTAACACATGTAGCTAAATGTTTGTGAAGAACAAAGGAAATGACTTATAGGTCAAATATTTAGTCCATAATGTGAGAGAAAATCTTTCACACCAGTACTTCAGTCAAGAGATTAATATCCAGAATTTACAAATAATAGCAAAAGTTAATCATCTCCCACCAAAAGAACTTCTAGTCACAAACATGCTGATGAACAGACAGTTCTTAACAGAAGAAACACAAGTGGCCAATTAGTATCTTTAAAAGTGTTCAACATCTTTAGCCATCAGGGGCATGCAAATTAAAATTATTTTAAGAGTCATTTAATTCCAGTTAGAAAGGCTGTCATTTTAAAAATGACAAATGCTGACAAGGGTGTGGAGCAAGGAGAACCTTTATCTGGAAGTGTAAATTGATCCAGCCCCTACAGAAGTGAATCTAGAGGTTTCTCAAAGAACTAAGACTAGAACTATCATATAACTAGCTATTTCTTTCCTATGGGCTCTGACCTGAAGATTTTGTATGAGATCACAAAAATGCTATTATGGCCATGTTTGCAGCTGCCTTGCTCCTAAGAGCCAGGAGATGGAAGGTGCCTAGATGCACATTAACAGGTGCATAGATAACTAAAGTATGGTGCACATGTACACAATGGAATTTAATTCACTTGTACAATAACAAAGTCATGAAATTTTTCAGGAAAGTGGATACATCTGTAATGAGGAAAGACTCAGACCAAAGTTGTATGATCTCCTACGTGAACCCTTCCTTACAATATCTGACCGAAGGAATGGGGTGAGCAAAGATCTAGGCTTTGGAACTAGAACTATAATGGAGTAAAAAGAACTAAGAAGTGGATTGTTGGACATGTGACTTGAAAGTAGCAAAAAGCTATGAGGAATGGGTTCTGACAGAGGAAGGAGAAGATCAGGAAGACACCAGCAAAGCCAAATTGTGTGTGCATGCTAATTAAGAGCTTAATATAAGGAAAAAGAAATCTTCTGAAAAACAGAACAAACAGACATCCCTTCTGTATGACCTCTTTCCTCTTCAGGAAGACGGTTGCATACCTAGCACTGTAGAAAGCACCGTAGAGCTTTCAGGTTATAGTAATTTGGGTCTGAGAAATACATAGTAGAAAAAAAAATCAGGACTCAAAGTTGAGAACCAAAGACAAACAGTTTAGGAGACAGAGGCAGTTCATTTTCTCTCATTAAATGGTAGTGCTGAAGGTGTGTTATCTTACCTTTGAAAATGGATACTCAGTTTTTCCCTGTGACAGTTAAGAAGATTCTCCTCTCTCCATTAGCTTTTCAATGATGCTATGGACATAAAAATTTCACATTCTTTAAGAGATCTTCTTTTAGACAGTGTGTATGGAAAAACATTTGTAGGATGAGGACATTTAAAGAAGCAATGTTTTGGAGATCCCTATACTGACTTACGGTCATCTGAATTGATGGCCATTACAGCTTTGGCTTTACCATGGTTAAAATGATTCTTTAGTCATTCTTGTGGAAATAAAATTATTTCTTTCTTTTAATTTTAGATTCAGTTTCCTATTTATAAATGAGTGAAACCATTGACTAAAAATCTTTAATCCCATTATTATTTTTCTCATCCCTTAGCAATCAGAAAAACATGCCCTAATACATTTTTGCTCCTAGCAGATGGCCTCTGGACTTCTGTGGAGTTATGTGATTGGACAGTGCTTGCAGTAGAGGGAGATACTCACTAATGGAAATGAGTTTAATACATGATCAATGTAACCAATGTAACAGAGCTTTCTGGTATGGAAAAGTTGCCTTTGAGTCCTCTTGGCTAATGAGATTCTAAATACAATTTATGGATGTACCACTACGAATTAAATAACAATTGAGATGCATGGTCAGTGATGGCAATATGATTCCTTAAAAATTAAAATAAAATAAGCACAATACCATATGTTTGCCCTTATGATATGTACTAGGAGAGTGTCACATCTACTGATAAAATAGGAATGAAATTTTAAAGATACAAACTATTTGCAATGGCACATGTGACCAGAGAACCACAGTAATTCCTGGTGATTCTGCCATTGCTCAGAAGTTGCTGATCTATAGCATGTTTGTTTGTTCCACATTTTGAGAGCATTCCATCATGGATGCTAGAATTACATTCTTGCCATCATTCATATTTAAACAGTGTTTTCCTAAAACCACGATAATTTCATGTCCCCACTGACATTTTTAAAAGCATAAATTGTTCAGCATCTTTTAAATCACTGTTTTCAGGTTCTGCCATCAGTGTCATAGAGGACTCATATTACCTTTTTGAAGACGTAATGTACACTATTCTCCAGTTGTACAGAATATTCCACTAGACCTATTGGTTTTTCCACCTTGCTCAGGCCTTTCCTTCCAGGAGGAACCATGTTGAAGATCTGTGATGGATTGCTTTTCAGAGACGAGCTAATGTCTCCCAACTCAGTTACCTAGAACATTAAGCATTGCAATGTGTGGAGTTATATCTCTAACTTGCCCAAGGAGAATAACCAGTCAAGAAACTTGGCTTTAGTTTCAATGACTTTTTATATATTTCAAAGTGTTCAGTGGGATTAATTTATGTTCCTTTGTTAAATATGTGCGTTCTAAATGATTGGCTGCAGTGGGATTTAATTCTGGTTTCTAAAAGAGGTGGCGAAAATGTCCTCAGAATCTTCATCTGAAAAATGCTGGCTAATTGAGAGCACTATCTGTTTAGATTATTTCAGGAATTAGCTTTTTTTTAAACTTGTAATTATGTGCAGTGTTTGGCTAGTGTTTCTTTGTCTGCCTCCCCTTTCTATGGGGATATGTCGAAAGGCCCTGAATAAAACCAGAAACTTGATTTAATAACTTGCCAGAACAGCTGTTTAGCATCTGTCCTCAAGGCAAAAAGTTGAACTGATAGGTTTCATAAAGAAAATGAGGAATCATTATACAGTTCATCTGAATTTCATTACTTGTTAGAATTCACTCAAAGGTTCATAAATCCTGTATTTTTCATTATTCAAGGGTTATGAAAAGGGGGTGTGTATTTTACGATAACAAAAATCCTGATAGGGTACTAGAAATTCATCCTTTAATCAAAGAACAAAAAGAGATTGCAGTTTCAGATGGAGGCTGATCCCTAAGGAAGGATTGGCCCAGAGACTAAAGGTGTGCCCCCTTGTGAGGGTGCAGTGCTTCCAGTGAGGAGACTGTCAACACTTCAGGTGGTATTTTGAATTTGAGATTGCTTATACTAGGATTTAATGTGAATTATGAAAGTTTTTCAATTAAGCATAAATTTTACTGACATCAAACTTTTATAAATTTTAACCTTTTCACCGTCTTAATTTTTTTTTTACTGGCACTGACCTCTAAATCACATAGGTTTGCCATCACAAGCCTCTCTTCCTACCTTGCTGTAGGTTGGTCTTTGTCATATTTTGGGACTTAAGTTGAAGGAGCAGCACTGTTTTGGTACACGTCAGTCTTATGGTAACAAATTAAAATAATAAGCTGGCCAAAACCACTGACTAGAATTGGTAAGCATCCTGTCTGCCAGATTCTATCTGCTATGGCAAATCTCATGGTCAAGAAGATAATGGGAATGTGTGCTTTGCCACTGTGGAGAACACATACTGCATACTGCCATGAGTAGCCATGTATACCATTTATGAGTCAAAAACAAACATTTAAGAATGCAGCCATCATAAATATGGGAATGGGAGTTGATTTCCAGCACTTGTGATATTTGAAAAAGAAAATATGTTCTGTCAAAACAGGAAGAACACTGAAGACATTACTGACAGTTAGATGGTTACTACATTTGACAGCAATTCTTTTATAGCTTGCATTTAGTCACTAGTTGTGGTTTGTCTGTTTGCATTCCAAGCATTCTAAGATGGCGAAAGCCTGCTTCCATTTTCTTTTGGAGTTTTGGAGTTTGTTACATTGGCGGGGAAGGGGGGTTGTTGGTAGAAGTTGTTACAAATAATAAAGAGTGATAGGATATTTCTTGGCCACATTAAGAACAGTAAGAATCTGTGAAAAGAATAGATAGAGATCCTTATGCACAGCTAAAAACTAGATTGGAACTAAACTTTGTAATTTCTTAGAAAAAGGCAGAATAGTTCTGCATGCTCTATGCCTGGCCTAGTAGCTGTTGAAAGAGCTTCAACCTGAGACTACAGAGTAAAATCGGGATCCATAGGAACTAGGATCTTGCAGTAGATCCTTCTGTGGTTTTGTAGGGAAGCAAACAGAGCTGAAGCAGAGATAAACATGTTTAATACAAAAGGACTGAGAGGCATTGATGCTATACACTTTCCCATTGTGTTGCAAGTCATGTGAGATGTACTTACTACATTTAGTTGGTGAGAGTGGACTTTTCTCAAAAAGGATTTGTAACTGTAGTTGTTACTCCTTTACTATATCCATCTTTCTTCTGTATGTCCCTGGCTATTGCCTGTATTTTCAAATACTGGTACTTGTGAGAAACTTCACAGTGACTCAAGCACGCATAATATGAATAAAGCCTGAGCCTAATATGAATAAAGTCTGCCATAGTGGATATGTAGAACACAGATATGTTTTGAAATCTGCAGTTCCCATGACCTTTATATTACCTAAATGATTGGCTCTGACCCTCTTTTATTTTATATGGGTAATAGTGAAAACACCATACTTATAAAAACAGCAAAGTGTTGTGCATGCATCCTATTTTAGACTGTAATTTTTAAAAGAAATTTATGCTAAGTGTTTTTTTTGTAGTATAGATAATCTATTCACAGCAGAGATTACAAGGGAGGGCAAGCAACAGTGTCCTTCACCTTAGAACTTGTGGCTTGTTATTGTACAGTTTACAATAATGAATGGAAAGTTAAGGGGTATATTATTTAAATGATAGTCCCCATTTACCAGTGAGCTTTGGTAGACAGTCTAAAATACCTGAATAGCTATTCTGATTACTTCCTCTCCCCACAGCATAGTTGTTCTTTGAAATGATGTCTGCTTCCTTCCTAAATATACATCCAAGAGCTGAGGCAGGCCAAGATTTTTCCAAGAAAGGACCACTTAAACATATTTAAAATCTATATTGTCCATGTTATTAGACTGCTAAACTTTGTCTAATTACTAAGCAAATGACAAATTATGAAGAGATTGAAGAGTTTGTTTTTTCCTTTCTCATCCTAGGGATACATATTTAGTCCACAGAAGTTTGACCTGTCCTTCTGTTTTCAGTCAATTATTATATTAAATTATGATTGTAATTCCATGATTAGGATTTTCCTAGATGCCCACTTTAAGGCTAAATAAATGTTTATTTTGCTTATTGCATAAGCAAACTCAAACTGTGAATTGGAGTAAAGCAGCCTTTTTCTCACTGTCCCAGCTGCCCATTTTCCCCTTAGCTGTCCTCTTGTATTCTCTTGTCACCCTGTGCTCTCCCTTTAATGGGACTCCCCATCATTTCATGTAATCTCCTTTCCTTACTACATTGTAATTATCTTAAGACATAGATGTATGACCTTTCTGTCCATATTCTCTCCGTGGGGATGAACATTGTTAGTCAATAAAACTTTGCCATATTCTTTTTCATTTATGGATGGAAAGTAGAGTAAGCATATATCAGTTATCAGAAGTTACATACAATCTTTCGTGTAGCTGTGCTACCTATGAAAATGATTCCTGGAATGGAGACAGGTAATTGATAGTATCTATGCTTATAGATGGACACTTGGTAGATGTGGCTCTTTGCCTAACTGGAACAGAATGAATACACCTTGTCTGCTTCTAACAACATCTAGATTTAATTTACTCTCATTCTAACTGCCTGTGTATTGGGAGGAGGGACCAAGTCTTTATTCTTTTCTTTAAGGCAGACTCTCATTATGTAGAACTTAGACAAAGGTTCAGTATTTGCCACCTGGGTGCTCATATTATAGGCATGTGCCACTGTACTTGGTGTACTAAGACCCACTAAGTTGGCAGGTGACTTAGTTTGAGAAATGAAAATTAATAGAAATATCTGCTGAAGTTTTTGTGATTGACATTCACTCACAAGAAATGCTTGGTGCAGGGCACCTGAGAAGGGGTACCTCACTCATTGAAAGCTTCTTGCACAGGCAAGGAACCTTTCGTTCCTTGATGCTATCTCTGTGTTCCTGGGATTGCTGCAGGCAGCCAGGCCTTCCAGCACAGTGATGGGGTAGCATGAGCAGACAGTTGAGAGCTACAGAGCACTGGTGCTGTCAGTGGTCACTGAAAAAGTCAGCCCGCCTGAAGGATTTTGTGAGAGGATGTTAGACTCACTACTAAAATCCCTTACTGGGCAGTTTTGTTCCTAATAGCTGAAAGTCTTTTAACATTAATGTTTATGTTGCCCTTTGAATACACTGCTTACAGCAGTTACCCGTTTGAAGATGCAAGTGACTGTGATTGCTGAACAGATATTTTCACTAGTACCCAGCCTGCCAGCACTGACAGATACTAAATACTTGTTAGTCACAGCTCACAAAAAAATAGCTCTCTGAAGTTGTGTACAGATGTCTAAGCAAATGCACGTACTTTGCCTGGCATACGAATGAGACAAGTGTGTTTAATCTTGTGGAGAATGCACTGTTCTTTTTAGCTTTTGATAGCGGGCAGCTTTCAATCCCACTTACAAATATATTTCTTGTAAATTCACCCTTTCTAAGAAAAGTACCAAGTTCTTGAACATTTCCATTTCAGTGGCGCTGACTCCAAATGTGATTTCTATTCAACTTTTACCTTGGAAGTTGCTCATAGTGTTGGTTCATTTACAGGAATTCACTTAGGGGACAGCTGATTCCAAGATTGAATTTGATTTTTTTTTCTAAAGAATAAAAATCTCAGCTTTTAGATTTCTCTCCTTTAGCTATTTACTATTTATGTTTCCTATTTATTTTTGACTAAGATTCGTTAGTAACTTATGACCTTTTCAAAAAATTATTTCATTTAGACTTTAAAATGTGCTATGTCCCCATTGTTAAGCCTATTCTCTCATCGTAAGTAAGTTCTTCTCTGTTTATCATTGGGGCATCTTTTCACATCCACATAGAGCAAGAATTTTATCTGATTCTTTGCCCTGAGACAAGCAAGTGCCATCATTCAAACTCTGACAAGATTGTGTATTCAGAGGAACACTCTGATGATTATGCCCCAGGATTATGATCCTGGATGCTTTTGTTATGTCCTTATTTTTAAGTTGTGACAGTTAAGGCTTTCTGGTTTTTCATAACCATGTGTCAAACATGGGACTTCTAACCTAATGTTTAGGGAAATCTAGCTGCTGGGGTCCTGTAAAGAAAAATGTCAGTTCTCACAACTATACTGAAGAAACACAAGCTGTTGGCTTGCTTGGTGGTGGGTGGCAGTGTTGCTTTCTTGGCTTGATGTTGCTTTCCCTAGAGCCTCTCCAAGCAGTGACCCTGCGTGTTGACAAAGTAGTTCTGCAGTTCTGTTCTGCAAAGACAGTTGGTTTCTTTTTAGCCATAGAACATGTCCTGTCTGGTTGTACTGAGCATGAGTGTCTAACAGACATAAGCCGGGCCGCCATAGCCCATAAGCTTCTTAGGAGGCTGGACCCACTGCTTTCCTCAATTCTGATTACATCTTAGGAAATATAAAAATTGAAGGGCCTGGAATAGCATGGCAAGTGGTCACAAAATGTATGTTCATGCTTGGATTTGATCATGTTCAAAAAGAAATCATGTTCTTTAAAATATATTTTGTTTGTTTGGGAAATAATTATTAAGAGAAGAACCTTAAAATCAAAGGAAGCTAATTTCCTATGTCAAACCAATCAGGAATTTACTTTAAATGAAAATATGGTTGAACAGAAGACCTAAAGCCACCAAAAATATCTCAAAGGGAATGAATCTTGAGAGCTAGTTCTAATGGTTCATGCCTGTAATCGCACCCCTTGAGAGATGGAACTCTGAGGAAATAGAACATTGTGTATGTCTGGAGGCCATTGTCATGTATTTATCCCTCGTGTCACAGTTTAAAAAGTCTTTTGTTAACATTTTATTGTTAAAAATTTATTATGATGATTATTAACAGATTCAGTAATATAGGTTAATTGGATTTTGCGATATTTCCATATCTGAATACATTATGCATTGATCTATGTCTGTCCCTTTTTCTTTCTCCCCTTTCCAACACCCTAGCAATCACTCGTGTATTTCAGACTTTTTGTGTGTGTGTGTATGGTGCGGTATTGAGAGAGACTGTCTCTCTGGTGGTATTGTTTCAGTTAACATGATAATTTTCAGTCCATTCATTCTGCTGATGGCAGGATTTCATTATACTTTATGATTGCATAATACATGACTTTGTGTGTGTGTGTGTGTGTGTGTGTGTGTGTGTGTGTATACATGCATGTGTGGTATGTGTGCATGTTATACCATATATTATCATATATTATCCATTCGTCTAAGGATGGGTACCTATGTTGACTCTATAGCTCGGCTATTGTGAATACTGATTTAAAACACATGCATATGCAAGTATATCAGTGTATGTGAGTTTATTTTCTCTGCTCACTCACTGCCCCTTTGTTTGTTCAGTTGTTGGATCTTTTGTATGTTCTGTCTGTTGCCATGCCTGTTGACCAACGACACAGAACTTATAAAGTCTGCAATTGAGATGATGGAAGAATCCGACTCCAATGCTCCTAAATGTTGTCATGGAGGCGAGCTTCCCTGCAGCCTGTGTTAGATGCTGACATGAATGAAGAGTCAACATTAATGTGTCTAACCACTGAAACCGGAAGCTAATTTCTCATTTCAACCTTCTCCTGACTCCTGATTCCTCATATTGCCAACCTAAATGTTTTATTTATAAATTATTGTGAAACTATTTGAGAGTCTAAAGAAGCATGGCAGACAGGGAAGTAAAATCTGTCACTATCAATAGGGCAGGTGATGAGTTCTCCTAAAAGAGAACAATGAAATGATCTGGAAGTGTACATAGTTCTGACTCCAGAGACATACAATAAATGAAAGAAATAGGATACATCCAAGAAAACCCATATGGTTAGGGGTGCGATGGGACTGAAGACTTTTGTAATTGAAATCCAAGCTGGTAAATTCTTGGCATGAGATCAGCCTAGCAGGACTGAATGAATGGGTGAAAAGTTGCTTGCTATGAGGTTAGTATTGGACTTCACAGCAATATGAAGGGAAATCAGGAACACTTTGTTTGTGTAAACTGTAAAATAGTGGATAAAAATTATTTTGGCTTCTTGGGTTCTGCTCATTGGGTACCACTTCAAAAGATATATTACAACAGTGTCTAAAAAGTATATCCCAGCAACTTCAAACCATTAGGATTTCTAGGTAACAAACCTTTCAAGACTGGTGGATATCTAAGTGGGTAGGTGTTTGTTCACTTCCTTGAACTAAACATGATGCTCTGTTCTGTCCCTTCTCCATGCTTTGTTCAAGATGAGCACATGCTTAGTGGGTCTGAATGCAGAACTTTCCCTTTTCCTCTAGGAAAGTGGCCTCAGAGTCCTGCCTATTTGCTGTTACTTTGGACTCAGTCAGAAATTCACTCCCAGAGAGGGAGCAGAAAGGGATGGGATGCAAACACTGGCAGGGGATACTCTAGTATTTGGATCAACCCTGCTTTAACACAATTTCTTTCTTTCCTTTGGTAATTGGATCCTTCCAAGGTTAACTAAGGGCACGTAATAGAGTAGGGGCTGTGAGGACTGCTTGGGGCTGTGACCAAAGACCAGTCTCTTTGCCTTAGGCCCTTGATTCTTTTCAGTTTCTGAGACGTTTTCTACTCTGGACTCAAATACTAGGGCAATAGTAATTTTCTTTCTCTTCTGAAAGATTGAACCTTTCAAGGTTCATTAGTGCCCTTTTAATAAGGAAAGCACAGAATGAGATATCTCACTGTTTTTTCTTCTACATTGTTAAGTTTTCTAAATATTTGAGAAAAACATGAACTGTTGGGAAAAAAATGGAGGGCTTTCAACTTGAATACTCAATGTATTTACCCATAATTTGAATATAGAAATTAAATACTGTATTGTGTATTTTAAATTACTATGAAGGAGTAGGTTTTAATTATTTTTAACCACAAAAATGTTAAGTATGTGAAATATCAGAGTTATTTACTCTTATTTAATCATCCTTCAATGGAGCTACGTTATTAGTACATCACATATTAGCTTAAAATTATACTTGAAAAAATAAATAATGTGCTCATTTCTTTTAAACTCATGTGAGAAGACACTTTGTTGGAAACTACCCTTTAATTGTTCACACTTTTCTAGAGTTTCCCTGTGACTGAGTATTTCTCAGTATATCAAATTGAATTAGTATTTCCCTTCCTGTTCTCACTGTCTGGCCAATTTCCTCTTCTCTTCACCACTTTCCTACTTTTATGATGTTAAATATCATGTTAGGTCATTTATTTGCTTTATGGGAAGTATGAAGTATTCTCTTGAATAAATTAGCCCCTGTTGATAAGTGATTGAATTTACTTTTAGTTCTAAATATTTAGTTTTAAATGTTTTAGATAAAGAATTTATGTCAACTCATATATGTGAGAAAATTATTACCTAACATTATTTCATGGAACGGGGATTTAGGATATTTAGGACAATATTTTAAAGTATCCTCTCCAGAAGCATCCCTTATTCCTTTAGTGTGTGTGTGTGTGTGTGTGTGTGTGTGTGTGTGTGTGTGTAGCAATGTTCTGTAGGAGGAGCAACCAATAAGTACCTAAACCTCATAGCTGTAGAGATTTGTCCACTACATCATCAGGTACTGAAAAATAATTAATTACGATTCTTTACTATGGTGTGCATGATATCATATTTTAATGTTCCTGGCCACACAATACATTTGCTTTTGTAATTATTTGTAGTGTGTGTGTGTGTGTGTGTGTGCATGTGAGTGGTGTGTGTGTGTATGTGTATGTTGTGTTGTGTTCTTTTAGAGAGAGGTATACTATTGGAAATTAAACCCAGGAGCTCACGCATGGGAGGCACACACTCTTTTATTGAGCTAGAGCCCAGCCCTTGTTCCAATCTTTGAAATAAATGTACATACAGGTTTCCAGCCCACAAAGAATATGAAGTCTAGTATCTCTGTTATCACCTGTATGTTTAGATATATATTATATTTGAAACTTAAGGTGACAGCTGAATAATAGGAAGCAAACTTTCCTATTGAACACAGGAATGCCTTGTTTTGTTTACTTCAGAATCTGGTATATGCCATTGCCTCATTTCATAGATTTGTACTGGGCAGCCTAATTTTATCACAAATGTCAGTTGTCTTGGCTGACATTAGAAAAGACCAACGTTCCTCGACCCACACTTGCATACACTTGGCTGGTATTGGGCATGGTAAACATTTCGATTTGTTAATGTTGACCTCTTCTGAGGTGCACAACAATTAGAGGAAGCCTCATAGATCCTGCTATCCTTGTTATACACTTGAAACACACCATCTCTTCTGTCTGAAGGGGGTTCCTCTTATTTTTTTTATTTTTAAGAAAATATCATTTTCTTTTGTTCTTTTAAAATACATTTTGGAGATTTTGTTTCCGTCCCTTAGAAGGTGCTGCCAGAGATTGGAGCAAGGCTCTGAGAAATTTTTAAGATACAGAACTGAAAATTTGTGAAAGTGTATTTAAACCAAATCAGAATAAACTTTTATGCTGTCTTGTTGCCTGCTAGATATCTCCCAAACCTGTAAAATCCAAGGGTAGAATTTGATTTAACGGACAATATGTTTGAAATATTATCTCATAGTGTCTACCTGGCTGCATTTAGAAATAGTCAGTGCCCTTTGTTATTTGGAATGGTATTGCAGTTCTCCCAAGAGAAATTTAATGGACTTTTTTTCAGTCAAGGTAGTGGAGAATAAATCGTACGCAGGCTCTTGTCTCCCATTTGCTTTGTAGAGAAGTTCGAGTTTTAAAACTTTTATCCAGTTAGTCCACTTGTCTTTCTTGACAGAATGCACATGCTGCTCAGAGCCAGCTTTCAATATCAGCCTATGCTGGAGACAGGTATTGCTCATGCCTTTAAAATGTAGTTTGCCTTTCTTTTTAGTGTAAAGTTGTAATACAATCCAGATAAGATTTTATCAGTTTCCCTCCAGATGCTCAATAGTCAAAATTATTGCATCTTATCCTGGGTTTGGCAGGTCCATAAAAATCTCCTTTTTTAATTGGTTATTTTATTTGCTTACATTTCAAATGTTATCCCCCTTCCCAGTTTCCCCTCCATAAGCTCCCTATCTCATCTCCTCCCTGCTTCTATGAGGGTGCTCCCCCACCCACTCACCCACTCCCGTCTCAGTGCCCTAGCTTTCCACTACTTTAAGGGATCAAGTCTCCACAAGACCAAGCTCCCCTCCTATTGATGCCAGATAAGGCCATCCTTTGCTACCTAAGAAGCTGGAGTCATGAGTCCCTTCATGTATACTCCTTGGTTAGTAGCTTTGTCCCTGGAAGCTCTGGGGGTGTGTGTCTTGTTGGTTGAAATTGTTGTTCTTCCTATGGGTTTGGGCTTCTTTAATTATGATTATTTAGCATTACATTGAACTTGCTCCCTAATTTCTGAGAGTGCTGTCCAGCTTTTAGAAGCTAATGTGTAGAGGGCACTTATCATTTAGTAAGGGCTTACTAGCGCCTTTGGATTCCTTCTTGTACAGTGTATTTTAGTTCTAGGGCAGGTGACTTTATGGTTTGAACCTAAACCTGAGGTTTTGTTTTGTTTTGTTTTAATTTTTTTATTGAATGTTTTGTTTACATTTCAAATGTTGTCCCCTTACCCCATCCCCCACCCACCCAGGAACCCCCTATCCCCTTACCCCTCCTCCTTCTTCTCTGTGGATGTAACCCCTACCTACCCCTCCACTCCTACTTCCCCACTCTCAAAATTCCCACCCCCTGGGGCATCCAGCCTTCATGAGGTCAAGGATCTCTTCTTCCACCTATGCCCAGCAGGGCCCTCCACTTTTATGTATTCAGCTGAAGCCCTGGATCCCTCCCTAAGTGCTCCCAGGCTTAAACCTGAGTTTTATGCAGCAGCTACAAACACTATTTCTGAGTTTCATTTCCATTTCCTATGGAGACCCTTAGATTCCAGGTAGGCTGTGTTCAGTCATAAGAATCTCTCTGTATAGTTGTCTGATATCTCAAAATTGAATGGTTACTGAATGATTCTTTGTGTGAAAGCACATGCTACCTTAAAGGAATTAGTGAAACAGACAAGTTTGTGCCTCTGTTCTCTCCGTCATTTATTTATTAAGCATGAAATTGGGTCATATTGTTTACTGTACACTGTACTCAAGTTCAAGGATTATGGATGTTTTGATAGTTTTGCTTGCTTTCAAAGGAGAATGTTTCCCATGGGAGAGTCCCTTTGCATTCAAATGAGAATACTTGTATTTGAACATTTCCCCAAGAGCTATACTGGACAGATGTTTTCTAAAATGAGCTGCTGAAAACAACTAAAACTAGAATTTAGAAGAAAATAGTCTAATCTGGCAGAGTCTTTTTTAAAACACACACACACACACACACACACACACACACACACACACACACACA
>NW_021620542.1:3070462-3115997 GCF_004785775.1 Grammomys surdaster
ACACACACACACACACACACACACACACACACACACACACACACACACGAGCATGATGCTGTTGGTATTTTATTGAAAAAAAAAAAACAAACAAACTACAAAGTATCCTCTGGTACTGGATATTGTATGGGCAGAGATTTTAGTCTAAAGATGAAGATGTGATACTGTTGTGCTCATATGTGTTGACTAGTTCCTCTTGCATGGCCATGGCATGACATGGCATTCTTTGACACCTCTGTTGGTTGGTGATGTTATTTATACAGGTCTCTAGTCAGTTTTAAAACAATCCATTTATGGTAAATTTAGACCCTCTAGGAGATTGATATCATTTTAAACGAAAGAATTGGCTGGTCTTCAGTTGTTTCTGCTATGTCTGCTGCTTTGAGAGAGACACATCACACCCTATCTGTTTTACATGCAGAGTTTGCCCAGGGGCATTCTGGAACCTGAACAAAGTGGCAACATTATGACTGAATGGATTTTCAGTTCCTGGCTGTCATTTTTTTTTCCAGAGAACCTTCAAATGTATTTTTCCCTCAAATTTTTCTAAATTCATAATGAAAAACTCTTGGGCCATTGGGCCTTCCTATGTCCCTAGTCTCTTTCCAAGTATAATGTACCTTTTTTCTGCTTTCCACATTTGTACACCTTTTTGTACAGGCCTTTTTGTTTTCTTTAAAACATGATTCCTTTCATCTTTTGTCTTTGTTTTCATTCACTGCCAAAGAAAAGCTTTCTCTTGAAGGCTTGGAATATAAGGATGGCTTTTTACAAGCTCAGTCCACCAGACTAACAATGTGATGCTTTTGCCCTTGAAAGTGTGAGGACAGAGGGCATCCTGGCATTCAGCTCCTGATGCAAGAGTGGTCCTTCCCCAGAAGAGCACCATTCAAGGTACAGAGATTTACTCAAAACAACTTTAAAGTGAAGAAAGCAGCTTTGGTTTTCTCTGTTTTTCCCATAGTGACGCTTATGAATAGTGTCTGAGGACATGTATATTAATCATATACCCATAGAGAGCGATAAAATTCTTTGAATTAAAACAGTCATTGTAAAATGAATGAATGAAATTATAATTCATGAGAGTACTTTTCTCAAAATATATTTTGTATCCCTTAAAATCCAAACAAAGTAAGCACTTTTAATGTTATCCTGAAGACATATCTTCTTCCCAAATAGGGTTTCTATTTATCAGCTCTCAAAGTGCCCCATACTACTGTATTGTTTTGCCTCAACACACTTAGGAATAACTAAGGCAGTCTGGATCATATGGTTCTGCCTTCAGCTTGTTACTTGAGAAGGTAAGTTGGTGACAGTAATTTTACTGATCCAAATGTTTCTGCTGGGATCTTCATTCTGACTTTTTCTGGGTTCCTATTTTGGTTCACTCCTTGGCTGTGTCACATTGGATCATTAGTAATATTCTTATGCCACTCAGTCCTCATTTGTAAAGCAAGGCTACATAACCAGAAGGTTATGAAGAGAAATGATAATGTACAGGCACAGTCTTGACTTAGGCAAATATTTTATTTTGTAAAAAACTGGGTTTTTGACACTGAGCTTATCATGTAGGGAATCTTGCAGTTACTATAAATATGAGACACATTACACAAATACAGTGACCAGGGCGGGAATATATATTTCAGAATATGGAATTAAGCATCTGTGAATCAAAGTCTAGACTCATAAAAACACACAAATGCTGAGAGCAATATTAAAAATTCCCTTACAAAACCAACCTCAACAACATGCTGTAGGCCTAAGTCAAAGTCTGTCTGCTTCTTGGACTGGAACTGTAAAAAGAATATCTGTAATCAAGTCTTAGAAACCTCTGACATTTACTACAAACTACACAGGCAACTCTCTCCCATGGTAGACTCTCAAATGTGCTGTACTGTCCAATGTTTTAATAGGGAAGTGCTTCCCCAGTCAGTTCCTATGAGGAGGGCAACACTTGGCTCAGATGTCCACAAAGGCATCTCCACAGGTGTCAGTCAAGGAGAGATGACATGTTAATTATTTAAGTCCAACTTCAGGCTTCCTCTTGGGAACTCCTGTTGTTAGTTTTTGTTTGTCTGGCTGAGAGCACACATCCTGGCAGGAGTCGAGGAATCATGGAAAGGGCTTTAATAAGTAAGTTTGCAGTCTGACTTCTGCCTCACTTTTGTTAGAATATCTGTGTTGTTTGTCTAATACACAATGCATTTTCAGTAGTGTTGGTGACATTGTGGTAGCTCATAGCAATTGATTGTGGCCTTCTGCTCTTCTGCTGTCCCACTGAACATGCCAGACTTGTAACATGAAACACATCTCTTTTATTTACAGAGATTTTTGTTATTTACAGATTTTTGTTTTTGTTTGTTTACAGAGATGTTTGTTATAGCCTTCCATGCTTTGTGTGAAATACTCCCTGGACTTTTTGGAGGTCTTTGTTTGTCACCTTGTTTGTAGGGACCAGACCATTTATTCAGCACTTTTAATTTAATTTTTAAAATCTATACACATTTGATTAAAATAAAATTACATCACTTACCCTCTTATTTTTCCTACATTAGCTCCTCTCAAGTCTCTTCCTTACAATTATTCCCACACCACCCATAAATTGACAAACTCTATGTATATATGTGCACAAATATATGAATTTGATCCGCCAAGTCCATTTTTGATGTTTATGGTGTATAGTTTCAGGGTTGACCATTTTCTACCTGACAAACAATATGTAGCTCATTCCTGGGAGAGGTGAATTCTCTCTATATATCTCTATCTCTATCTCTATCTCTATCTCTATCTCTATCTCTATCTCTAACTATCTCTCTCTCATCATTATTTTTCTGTAGTTTATTGTTGAAGAGTGAAACTCCTGAAATTTGACCTGCTCTGTATTAGCATGTCTGTTGATATTGGCATCTGTATTAGCATGTCTGTTGATATTGGCATCGTTCCCATCTTGTTTCTGCAGCGATTTCTAGGAGCTCCTGTTTCACAGAAGACTTCCTGGTGTTCTCAGGCTTACAGTCTTTCTGCCCCCTCTTCTGCAATGTTCCCAAACCACAGTTGCAGAAGTTATGGTATAAAAGAACCCATCAGGGCTGGGCTAACACTCTCTTAATATCTGTATTATATTCAGTTGAGATATTCTATGATGGTCTCCATTTGCTGCAAAGAGGCATTTATGATCAAGACTGGTAGCTATACTTATCTGTCAATATATAGATAACATTTAAAATACAGTAAGGAGCTACTCTATTCTAGAACAGTGGTGGTAGTCGATTCTTATTTAAAGCACAGGAATTCACTATCCCCAGGAACTTGGCTAGGTTTCTATACCTGGAATGATTTCCCTTCTGTTGACTGATACTCAAGTCCAATTAGACGACTGTTGGTTGCTATTGATGTGCAAGTGCCACTTCCTATACTTTTATTGGTACATGCTGATCGTTGCCATGGTTAACTGCTGGGTAGGATTATTAACTGACCCCTCCCATGGCAATTTGCACAGTACTAGTACTACGTAAGACAGCCCATTGAAAAGAGGATTTCAGATCAGATCCAACTCCAGTATTCTGTTTCGTGTTCTAAGTGGTGATTTCAGCAATAAGGGCTTATCATCAACCTCTGATAGGCAACCAAGGCATGTACCCATCGTGCATATTATTTTATGAATTAGTTGAACTATGAGAAACCTTCTGAAAGGGGGATACTTGTGCTCAATACTGGCATTTTTGCTAGTCTGTGGTTCTTATGAGACCTTTGGTAGCTCATGTGTGATAAATTCTATTGAGCTCTGGTGTGTGTGTGCATGTGTGTGTGCATTTGTGTGCACACTGATGTGTATTATACTTTTAGGTATATGTAATATAGATTCTTTCAGGCTTTGTCAAACAACATGTGTATTATCTTGCCCTTGTTCCTCCATTTCTTTCTGTAGGGACCCCATCTCTGCTTTCCTGTTAGAGCCCCTCGTCATTTTTTTTATTTGTTTCTCATTTCAGATCATCTGTGTCATAATATCCCCACATCAAGACCTGTCCCAATGCAAATAGTTGCTCTATAGTTTCCTGGATTCTGTGGTTAATCTATATTATATACTCACGTTTGACGTTTGGCGCTAGGAACTGCAAATGTGAGAGAGCATGCAGTGTTTATTTTTGTCTGGGCTATCTCACTCAATATAATGAACAAGAATATAACTGGATTATAAGACTGTAAGGACTGAGAAAATGTATTCCATATTTTTAAGTGAAGGATTTGGTCACTGAGCCACTGTTGCCTGTTATTTAACTTTTTTGCTGGAACTAATAGTGTTAATGGAGAAATTAATTCATACGCAAGGATGGGGATTTTGTAGTGTTACATGGGTGATAGACATGGATCACTGGTGAAAAACACTTGATGCTCTTGTAGAGAACCAGATTTCAGTTCCAAGCAATGTTGGTGGCTCATATGCACTTCTAACTTCAGCTCTGGAGTATCTGACTTCCCTTTTGCTTAAAAACACCCACATATGCACAATGGACACCTATATAGACAGTTCAATTACAAGATTAACATTCCCCCTGCCTTTAATGATGAATGTTAGAGTATCTCTATTTAAAATAATGATGTATCTATGACCTTGGAAAAGGAAGGCTCAAATTCGTTTTGTTCACTGGCTTCCTTTCTTTAAGTTGCTTTTTTATTGTGCTTTTGTGTTTTGAGCCAGACCTTTTTAAACTAGGCAGGAATAAACTCAAATCTATAGATGAGGCTAGCCTTGAACTCTTGATCTTTCTGCCCTCACTTCTGAAGTGCTTGGATTAAAGACATTTATTACCATGCTTGCAAGAAAACGTGTTCTTTACAAAAATGTATGTGTATGTGTTTATTGTGATTATATAGGTTTTTAGCATATGTAGGTTTTAACAATAGAGAATTGCAGACCTCAGAGTTCATCTGTACCGAGTGAATCTGGAGATGATGGATCTAAGAAACCAAGGATATTTTTGCATAAAGAAGAAATAACAGTGACATAGCCTTAGTGGACTTTCTCCGGCTGGACATGGCAGAGGGACTATCACAGGAAAATGATAGGAGGGGTAAACAAAGGACAAAGACCTCAAAGTAACAATTGCAACCCTTTGATATGAGGAAACATAGGTAGCCTTGCTTCCTGACCCGTCCTTGATGTATCTCTCCTTGTTTGCCATTGTCTTCCAAGACCTCAGAAATGAGTCATTCCTACCTGTTAAGTCATGAATGCAGCCTGGTTCTGCCACCCATCCTTGATAAGCAATTACAGGAGTCAAATTCATAAAGAAACAAAACAACACAAGACTTATTCAACGTACCCAAGATCCAGT
Organism: Grammomys surdaster; assembly: GCF_004785775.1. NCBI lineage: Eukaryota > Metazoa > Chordata > Mammalia > Rodentia > Muridae > Grammomys > Grammomys surdaster. The sequence continues at coordinate 3,075,802 of NW_021620542.1, forward strand.
AACTCATAATGTCTGTCTTCAGGGTCCTAAAATGAGGGTAGGATTTAAACAATGGGCAATAATTAAGTGTAACTAAGCAGTCTGTCCAAGTCCCCTATCTAAGCATTAAGTTGCTTCTTCAAAATATCTAGGAAATTGAAAATGAATTTTTCTTCTGGATGCCCCAGGAGGACTTCAGCCATTTCTCCTCCCATGAGACAATTCTTGGGGGATATTCTAAATTTCTTGAGGTTCTTTTGTTCATAGTATGCTAAACAAAAGGAAGGACAATTGGCAGACTTGATAGATCACCACGTTATGATTTTATATGACTCTCCTCAGCCAACCTGGAAACATATATGAGAACTTTCTTTAAAACTTTTAGAATTTAATATCAATATGTTTGTAAACAGGTACATAACTGTATATCCTGGCTATTTCTTCCATAGCCGAGAGACCTAGAAATACATGTGTGTGTGTGTTTCTATTTTGTGTATTCATATTTTGCTATTTCATAGACTATAGGATGGTGGTTCTCAACTGTCCTAATGCTGGGACCCTTCAATGCACTTTCTTATGTAGTGACTTCCAACCAAAATTATTTTGTTGCTACTTCACAACTGCAATTTTGATAGTGTTATTAATTGTAACATAAATATCAGATATGCAGGATATCTGATATATGACCTCTATAGGGGTCATGATCCACAGGTTGAGCTCTAGAAGATATAATATGAATACATAATATCATTGTTTAGAGTATGTGAGGATATGTATATGAAGTCAACTTAGAGTTTGATATAAATATGAAATAACTATGGGTTCCAATAGGCTCTGGAAATATGTGGATTTAAATTTCATAATTGGAGCTCTGGAGAGGTAGGCAGTCACCTGTCAGGGCATAAAGAAAAGCATCACAGGGGAGGCAGACACCAGGAGCTAGGTAAGAGAGTCTGTCCTGGGAGATGTACTTCTTTCTTAATTTAGGAATGAAGGAAGGGAAGAGATGTAATTAAATCTAGATGATTGTGTTTCCTAAGGTGTATTTTAATTAGCTTTCGAGGAGAAACAGGTGGTATAATTGAAAACCATGGATTCTCCTCAGCACTGTTTCCACTGTTAGCTCTTTATACTGCTTACAGAATGCAGGATGGATTTTTTTAACTTCTTTCTTTATTTTGCCTTTAATTAAGTTGATTTTTATAATGTTTTATATAACAAATTATGTATTCTATTAAGGTTTACAGGTAGTGTTTCCATATTATATTTAATCTTACTACACTATATTACATGAAGCATTTTAATGAAATTATTTTACTTCCTGGCCAATTACATATCTTTTCTGTAATAGATAAGCAATCATATAAAATATAATATCAGCAGTTACAACTAACATGTTATGTATATATACAACCTACAGGTTATGCTGGGTTCTCTCAGTAAAAGCAGATGAAGCCTTTCTAAGGAAGTAGCTGGAAAACATTGGTGGAGGATGATCTCACAAGAAACAAAGAGAAAGTATATAGCAAAATATTTGAACCACTCCTCAGGTCATAGCCATTGGCCACAGGAGGAAAGCATCATGGCACCACATATTCTTTAACTTTGTGTTTTCATATTGGTTATAAATATTTATTTCTTAAACCATATGTCTTTCCAGCAACATAACTGGTGACTCTTCAGAAAGGGAAGTTAGTGATTTTGGAGGAACACTGGCTCAGGCCTGAAGGCATGTGGTGTGGTCATCTGGACAATTGTACTTTCATTTTTATCCTTAGAGTTGGTAGGAATTCTTGGCTGAAATAAACCTTTGAGAGAGTAGAGATGGCCAAAGGAAGTAAGAAGTGTCCATATTGTCTCACCTCTTTCTCTTGTAACTGTGAGGAAGCTGAGAAACTGAAATAATTTTAGGAATAGGAATTTATAAGACAATGTTAAAATGTATATATTTCCAAAAGTAGAAATTAAGTAAAAAATGATATCTGTTAAGTTTGGAGATAATGCAAAAGATAGAATTCAATGATGATAGTTTCTACAGACATAGTGGGAAGCAATGGATGCTTTTACCTCCGTAGACAGACTCCTTTTTAATGTCCTATGACAGCTCAACTCATACTTGTTTCCCATGTGTTTGCCTCACATATTCTTCAAGTTGTTTATCTGAATTGTTATGTATCATGAGTTACTTCCTTTTGTTACTGTCTATGTCTCTCTGTGTGTGTTTTATTGGCTTTTTAATAAAAACATGTTAAGCTGTGTAAATTATCTTGTTGCTTTAAGCTCATAAAGGAACAGATTTCAAAATGTGAAATCAATTTGTTTATTGGAGTAGTAATAAATATGATGTTCTGTTTTATGGCCACGCATGCACACACACACACATAAACACACACACACACACACACACACACACACACACATGGGTGGGGGGACAGAGAGAGAGGGGGGTATGAATAGTAGAATCTATTAGAATCTATTCACTGAAACCACTGTAAAATATGAAGTACATTTCTAAACTTTGTCCTCAACAAAGACTTGGGATCCATTTGACAATCATACTCTGCCTTGATTCTGTAGAAAGGAGACATGGATTAAAGATGTTCAACACTATTGTATAAAGAGTTTGTAGGGACTTTGGCAGGGGGATCTTTTGCCGTCATTGAACTTCTTTTCTAAGGATAGACTGTGGCAGGAGGGGTATTAGGAAGTATAGCTTGTCTGGCTTCCTATATTTTAATGAAAGAATTCTGCTTTTTAAACTTTTCTTTAAAGAGGAAGCCATATAACAACAAAAAAGCACAAGACTGATAAGTATAGAGGGATAGGTGCTAATCTCTAATAAAGTGTGGTTTTGAAAAGGCTTTAACAGTTGGTGGAAGTTGGAGAGTCCTTTGTGCCATCAGGGTTGAGTTGTATGAGTGCAGAATGGTGGCAGAATTGATGTGCTTTTGTTTGCTCTTTCTTAATCTTTAAACCCTATGAAGGAAGTCATTTTCTAAATATTTAATGTGTTGAGGACTTTTAGAAATATAGCTGTAGTTTAAAATGTTTGCCTGTATTTTATTGTCACACTTCACTGCTAGGATCCCAAGCTGTCATACAGAGAAGCTGTCATTAGAAGCAGCAAGGAAGAGACACTTGGCCTGCATCAACAAAGCATCAACAAAGAGCCCAGAGACCAGAGGAGATGAAGGCACACAGGGCAACGATATCCCTAGCTGATGAAAATAACTGCCCATTTTTCTTCCCTCTGAAGCATCCATCTTTGAACTAAGTACATTTCTTATTCACCTTGCAAATGCTATCTCCACTGCCTCTGGTGTCACTGTCTTAATAACATAGGTAACATGCAACATGCCATAGGGAAGCTTGAATTTCTGAATAAAAATTGTAATTACATGCACATTATACTTGGTGGTTTTGAGAATTGCAATCAGATTTTGGAAGTTTGTAATTCCATTTTTTTAATCTATTCCATTGAATCTGACAAATCACTGCCATGTTGTATATCACTCATTTTGTACTAAATGGGATCCTTGCGCTAATATGAGGTACATGGGCTCTTGAAACATACCATTTGATTATTTTCATTACTGAACTCATCACATATATATTCACTCTATGAAGCTGTTTCATTCATTTGTCCATCTATTCCTCCATCAATCCACCCATCCATTCAATTTTTCTAATACAAATGTATTTTTGAATTCCTACTATGGATCAAATATACAGCAATGATTATGAAGAAAACCCAGATTTAAAAACTGGCAAGTGTTTGTTGATAAAGTTAATTAGAGGTGATAGACAAGGAAGCCAGGTGTGCTAGTAGTAGTAACTCCTTAAGGTTTATTCAAGTGGTCTCAGAAAGAAATAAATGGGGATGGTTTTGGTCTATAGTTTGTGAAACTGCTTCTGAGGGAAGCTTAAAAGAAATCTGACTACATTCTAGACAGACACAGAATGAACATGACATGCCATAGAGCCATCCTGGTTGTCCCAGAAATATTTCTGGAACAAATCAAACAAATGGATATATATACTTGTGTCAGTTCATAAGGAAAACACGAAAGGATCAACCAGATGAAAAGACCTGGCTCAAGTCACTGAGAACCTTGCTCAGTAGCCTTTGTAGAATGGAGTTTCCCATGCAAGTAGGGAATTTGATTATACTCCTAGATGTCTCATAGCTACAGAGCAACAAGATGTGCATTTTACAAATCCTACCTTGGCTTCCCTATGAGGAATTAGTTAAAATGGAAATGATACTACAAATAGGTGGAAAGCTACCATTTTCTGACTGATAGAACAGAAGGGCTTTGACTACCTGAGGGCAGCAAGGATAGAACTGAGGTTGCATATAGATCTTTTATTTTGAAGATGACATGAGAATGTGCATTATTAAAGCATATCACCTGGTGATGTTGATGGAGCTACAGAACTTTTCGGGATGAATATTAGTGGTAGTGAGGATGATGTAGGGATCCACGATGGCTGATATTTTGGTTAAATACAGAGAAGATTTGGATGATATATGGAAATATAGTAAGATAGACTTGAAGGGGAATGACTTGGGCTGCACATTAGTGGCTTGTTATTTTGATACTCATCCATTGATGGTCTGAAAAAGAGGTAACATTTATTAAATGAACATTAAGTGGAACATGTATGCTAAAGCCTTTGCATTTAAAATAAAAACAAACAAACAAACAAAAACCTGATGTCCGTGCAGAGATAATCACCATGTACACCTGTGTAAAAAGATGGTCTCATATACAGGGTCAAGCTCATTGAATATTCGGGAGCTAGAATGTGATCTTAGCTTAATAAACAGCAGGGCCCAAACATGTTAGTACTATTTAATAAAGATTCCATTTTTAAAAAAAAATAGTGTATTCATTTACTTCTAGTTGTGTTAGTACTTAAGGAAGCAAGGAAGGCCAATGTTGATTATTTATGTGTCTGCTGGCCACCACACTGAAACTGTTAAAAAAAAAAAAGTTGAAATTTGTACGATGGTTATTTTGGCTATAATGTATAAGGTTTTCAAATAAAGCACTGGTACTTAATTGCTGCCTGACAGTGTAAAGATTTATAGTAAAGCTCAGAAGTAGGGGGACCTTGACTAGTTTAGAGACGGAAGTAGGGAACTCTTGGAAAATAGTGAAGTCTGGCTTATTTTGAAATCTACTGTGACCTTGGAAGACAGTAACATTTTTTTTTCTCTGACTGTATCTTAATCATCATGTAGCCCAGGGGAGCCAAACATTTTATATGTTTTAACAAGCTAAGTGATATTATAAAAGTGCTGCTAGGAGGATTTATTTTAATTGGAAGTTAAGACATCTTGCTCTTAAATCAGTTAATGCATTACTTAAGAGTTATGGTCTAGGTTAGCTTTCATAAGTGCAGTCGCTAATTTTTCTTTAGTCATCAAATAATCCCTGCATTAGCGTCTTACTTATTTTCCCTTGAACTTACACCAGGCTTCCTAAATGTTTAAACCATACATTCAAAATGTGCTTAGGGTTTATATGTGATGTTTAACATGATTTCACACTACGTAGTTCACATTTTGATTGCCTTTCCTGCACTGGTGTGATGTGCTTGAAGGAAGGGCTCTGTTCTACTAACTGTAGACTTTTGGAAAGGGTTAGCAGGATTCTTAATAGGTTAACTTAATGGGTTAGAAGGATTAACTTAATGGGATAACTTAATTGGTTAGAAGGATTCTTAGGTGGTATCTGGAAACACTTGGAGACATTTTGGTTTTAACAAAACGAAGGGGGGGTTGTTACTGGGATTTGTACTAGCATTAGGAGTGCTTGATAGAAGTCCCCTAATAATACTTGGCCCTCCACTATATGTGTGTGTGTGTGTGTGTGTGTGTGTGTGTGTGTGTGTGTGTGTGTATCCTGAAGTGTCAGAGTTCAGAAATTTGCCTTAGTGCCTCAGTGAATGAATGGTACTACTTGACATCGAGGATGGAAACATTGATGTAAAAGGTAAAGCAAATAGAGGGACAGTAAAGAAATAAATAAAATATGTAAAGGAGAGTTTAAAGTGGGATAAAGAGAAAATTCAGATCATCCCTCTGTTCCTTTAGATGTCTGCTGGAGGACTCAAAAGAGAGTAGCATGTGAGCTCTGGGTCTTTGTGTTCAGGACACAGTACATTCTTCCACTATTGTTATTAATAACTTGCAGAGCATGAAAACATATGCAGAACTGAGTAGAAGATACACTACATTTTCTTCTAGTGGAGTCTAATCTTGTCCTCAAGCAGAGGACTGAAGCTTAGGAGGTTAACTGTAGGTGACATAAGGAAGATATCCCAAGTGCTCAGGACCTTATTTCAAGCACATTTCACTTGCATTCAGGTATCCTTAATTGTTTGTGTGCCTGTGAGTGTATTTTATGATGGTACCTACTGTAGACCAGGGAAAAAATCATTTTGTACTACTGAAGAGAAAAATTCTTACCTTACGGATTGCAATAGTTACTTTTTGTTGCTGTGTTACAACAACGGTCAAAAGTAACTTATGGAAAAATATATTACGTTGGCTTACAGTTCCAGAGGGAGAGTCCATAATGGCATGGAACCCACTGGAGCAAGAAGATTAAGAGATCACATTTTCAACTGCAGGCAGAAAGCAGAGAGAATAAATTGGAAGTGGGGTAGGCTATTAACTATCAATGTTTGCCCCCAGTGACACACTTCCTTTAGCAGGGCTGTACCTCCCAAAGCTTGCCTAACCTCCCCAAGCAGCTCCAACAACTTGGAACTAAATGTTCAAATGCACGCATCTGTGGGGGACATTTCTTATTCAAACCACCACAACAAGTACTAAGAATTATCTTGAACCATTTCTTATAATATGTATAAAGAAATTTTAATAAGAAATACATAATGAAGTATTTTATAAAATCTATTAATTATGTATGTTTGAAAAATATCAGAGACTTCTGATCCTTATTCGCCTGGATCTTTTAAATTGATTTTAAAACAAGAAAATTAAGGGTATATAGAACTGTGAAATATATACAATTAACATATTGTAAAATAAAAGTATGTTTATCTTGCTAATTCTGGTTATTGGCCTTTTATTGTGTTCACCTGGAGCAGGTGTTATTTCAAGATCAGGATATAACTTTAGGTGCACATGAAAGATTACTTTCTTAGGAACATTCATAATAGACATTTCTTTAAGGACTACTCACTTTCTAAGTTTATATATATATATTTAACATTTTAGGAAGCAAAACTGCCAATTAACGAGGAATTACAAGAAGGGATAATTTAGTATTGTCTTGTGTGTAAGACATCACACTCATTCCCTATGTAAAAATGAAGTCTACTTTAACCCTGATAAAAATGGAAGATTGCAGCTGGACAAAAATGAAGGATTGAAATGAAAAAAATTAAACAGCAAATTTTGCAAGTACCTATAGTGTAAGATTCCTGGGGAGAAAGGTAATATCCAACCCACAGGTGACTTTTTCCTTTCATGTGAAAATTGGTATCCTAAGATAAGTGCTTATTTGCATAAACTACTCAAATCCCATTCTTTTAATTAAAGAGATTCTGCACTAATAAGATCAAGTTCATGTCTCAGTGAAGAAAAGGATATAAATGAGAAGACCTAGCTGTAAGTTCAATCAAAAAGATTACCTTAAAGTTTTCCTTGGTATTAGATTGACTTTAAACCACCACAGACTTGCATATTAAACACAAAAAGATACTGCCACATAAATGGCTTATTTGATACTATGAGGGGGACAGTAGTTTCAATGGTAACTTACTTCAAATGGAGATGTGCTATTTTGTGTACCAAGGAGTGTTTGACATGTGAGGCATTCCCTTGCCTTGTGAGAATTTGGGTAGTAATTTGTGAAGGGCATGCTTACTAGTGCTTGGTTACTTTCTAGGTTTATGCTTCTTTAAATAAAGGCCTCTTTTTAGATGCCTATAATTTCTCTTCCATTATTGATACAGACATTTCTGTCTTCTTACAAGACTTAATATCTGTTGGGTACTGTTTTCAAGAGTAGGCTTTAGAAATGATCCAGTGGTTTGCTCCAGTGATCCTGCTCCACTTTCTCGGTGTTTTCTACTTTAATGTATTTTGGGTAAGGCATTATTGCCTTAGCTCATGTTAACTGAACGGTTTAGATTGTTACCAGTACTGCCTGTCGCCTCTGCTGAAGCACCTTTCCAGGCTTTGCCCATTTATACATACTACCACATTAGCAACATGTCTAATTCACTTAGTGAACATGGCTTTGGGGTATTACCAGGCATATAAACTTTAAAAATTAATCGAAGACTACTATATCATATTTTTTTCCTTGAAAAATGACACAGCTCAGTTTTGTTATCCATTTAAAATTATTTAATAACTATATTGTCTTTATTTGATTACTTTTAATTTATTTTTTTAACTAGGTACTTATCATCATGTCTAGACAGGAAGACTAGGACTATCAAAGAGTATCTCCACTGCCACAGTACTAAGCAAAGGGAATACTCTCTGCCACCCAACACATGTACAGAGCCTCTTTGTCCTCATATTTTCAAGAGTTTATCTTTTTTCTCATTTCTTTACCACCCATTTCTTTTCAGTCTTTCTTTCTTTAGAGAAACTCAGCTAAAGTTGTGCCCATAAATTGAGCAGGAGCCAGCACTGTTAAGAACAATGGCCTTTTCCAGGCCTCATTCCTTATATCCCTTCTATCTGTTTGCACTTTGTCCTGCCAACCTCTACTGGCTAGGGCCTCAGCAGATTATCTCTGTGGCCACATGAATTCTCTGTCTTTTCTAAATTTTCTCATCTTGTCCAAATTGGGGCGGGGGTGTAAGGGAAGGTAAGGGAGTTGAAGAGTAAACTATCCTTTTAACAGAAATGGAATGACTTTGGATAATTTAGCCATACCTGTTGTATGATAATTTGGAAAAAAAAAAGTCAAAACATAATTTTCTGTGATTTTTTTCTTCAGCATTTTTAGCACTTACTACAAAGGGCTAAAAATCACCTCAAAGGCTTGCCAACTCTGGTCTGGCTGGTAACGATTTATCCCCACCGTGCTCTGAGTCCTCACCAGTGAGTGACAGTGACATTCTATGAAGACTTTGTTTTCTGTTCCATCTATGTTCCAGGTGATTCATATTCTGACTCTAGATTAGTTTTCCTGACTTGTCTCATGACTAAAATTTGTCCACTATCCAGTCTTGTCTAATTCATGAAATCCTTAGAGACACTACCTTCTCCAAGATTCTTATTTTCGTAGGCTCTCTGACTTGGACATTCCACAGTTGTCCTTGAGGTGACTCAGACAGACCAATTGTGACGTTCTTCACTACTTTTCATGTTGGAGGATGCAGCACACTGGATCATTCTCCCATACCCTTCAACAATGGGATTGAGATTTGTCTCCCAGGCACCACTCCCTACTGTCTTGAACTTGCTGATAAGGACTAACTCTAGGCATCTTTGAGCCTCAGAAATTTCTACTGTAAAAAGGGGTCAATAAAGTCAATTTTCTAAAATGTAGCTGTTTAAGATGATAGTGTTGCTGGGTAGTATCGGCAAGGGAGGAATGCGATACTTAATCAAGAGGCAATCTAGAGACCACCTTGCTGGATATCTGCAAGGGATTCACATTGCTGGATGCTACTAAGGTTTAGAAATAATGGAATTTAGTGTGTTGTAGAGTTTTGTCTCTCTATTTTCTAAATGAATTGCATAGAAGATTACAGACCTCTTGGCTTAAGGGACGATGTATTTTCACCTCCATCTGTCTTAGGACACACTTATATAGTTTTTTGAAGTATGTAGTTTTTAGAAAAACCTTTGGTTTCTGCTTTAGTGCGGGCCTTTATGAGAACAGAAGAAGTAACTGTAAAGTGTGGTGATAGGAAGCCATTAAGATTGTTAACATATGGTCTTCATCTCTTACATGCCTTTCCTTTTTTCTTAGTGTAGATTTCTGTGGTTTATCCCAGGAACACTCTTGAAATCGAAAGAGCAACAAGAAAAGCTCTTGTTCCTCTTTCTGTTCAAACCTCCAGTTTCATGGTGTGTTAAGTGTGGACCTCACACTTAAAATACTTGCAGTGGGTCAGAATCAGCATCAGTTTTGAAGCTACTTGTTCCTCTGTGTTCAGTGGTTTGCTCAGGTGTTGACACTTGATGTGTAAGACGCTGAATTTTCAATTATGACTTTCAGTATAAAAATAAGGGCACAGGAGCGTGTAGTCTATCTTATTAAAACATAAAAATGCCCTTAGTCTTAAATATTAAATGGAATCCATTCAGAAAAAAGACATGATAAGATGTCCAGGCGATTGTATAATAATAATTAGTAAGAGATAATTGCTTAGTTTTTCAGTTAAAGCAATTTAATGAAACATTTCGAATTAATAAACATACCCATGTGTTTTCCTGACCATAATAGCCACAGTGTATCTTATCAGATAATTAACTTTCACAAACATTATAAGCAGCCGACAGAGTAGTTGTGACACTGTTATAACAAAATATTCCTCTGAATCCTAAACTCTTAGCAGAAGAATGGCTGAAGTTCATGCTGCTCCTTCCTGCAGAGGGGATGCTCCTCTGTTACTATAGTAATGCAGGCAGACATCTCTATGAAGAGAAATCAAAGTGGGCAAGGAAGGAGACAAAAACAGACAATAGGACAATCCTACAAACAGATTTAGAAGCAACTGTGTACAGCTACCATGATTGGTGGAGGCCCAGCTCTTAGCTGGATACCATGTCTAGTAATGACTGTCTTGGTCTTTAATTAGAATAAGTGACTGAAGAATCCAGCCTTGTGTTCTAATTTAGGTAAACTTTTTTACACCTGATAGCACTTTGTAGGATAAGCAAATGGAAATGAACCAGCTTGCTTTTTATTTCTTTTCTGCGTTTTGAAATAATTTCATTAAAAGCAGATTTCAGATTGTGCTGTTGTCTCATTTGGTCACTCTACATCCCCCTGGTGAAATGCAGCAACTCCATGGGGCGGGGTGGGGGAGGGAGGGGGCGAAAACCTCAGTCCTTCAGATTGAAGCTGTGCATCTGAGAGGGAACTCAAACGGCTAGTATAAAGTCTGTTTTTGTTCCTGTGTATAATGTCACACATTTCAAATGAATGTATTTATTTTTTCCTCTTGTTAAAAACGCCTGGAAAATAACAGACTTGTGGAAAACAAAACGTACTTGGTTTTCAAGAAGAGTCATATGTGACTATATACTCTTTGTCTTTACTGCTTTTCTTCCTTCATTTGCATTTTATAAAACTGAAGCAAACTCCTGGATAGATTTTAGTGTTCAGAAAGGAATCATGAAATACTTTATTCTACTTAATCACTCAGTTGTATGCAGTTGGTGGGAACGTTCAGTGCTGCATTATTGTTAGGAGTTGTATGGTGGATACTTACCTCATTAAGCTGAAATGCATCTCAATGATCCTGGGGCATTAGAGATTTATTTAAAATTAGGTGGAAAAGATATTCACTTGCTTGTAAATATGCCTGGAGGATTGTTGCAAAACAGCTTCCATCTGTCTTAAGGTCAGTATTGTATGGGAAACAGAAAGCTGGAGCTCCAGATTCATGAACACCAGAGCTGGCCTGAAATATACAACCTGGTAATTTTGGCCAGTGGGTCACAAAATGCTCAGCCAATGCTGCATGTTCTAGAGTTAGATGCTACATAAGAGTCTGTTTTCTCGTCTTTTCTCTGAGAAGTTGGGAAGAGTGGTATCCACTTTGTATTTGTATTGATGTCTATAGGGTTCCATTCTATGTTTTGCTTGCATTGATGGAAAGTTAATGGCCTTGATAAGCTGTTTTCACAATGGGAATATGCCTGCTTTCTGTGGAATACATGTCTTACTTGCATGAGTGTAGAATGTGCTTCGGAAGAGGTGGCTCACACTGTGGTAACTGAGAGTGAGAAGGGATACAACTATGTCTTTTTCCAATGAAAATTAACAGAAACTTCTTAAATAACATCCTGAAATGATTTGTTTGTTGATGATTGCAAACACTGATCTTCCCACGTCTTTTCAGGTCTGAAGAAAAAAAGTGTAGTGTATAGAAAACATACCAATTTTGTACAGCATTCTAGTGTTCATTTCTCAGGAAGTTTATAATAAAAACATAATAAAAGGATCAAAATACCAGATATAATTGTCATTCCTCTCTCTCCATAATGCTTGGATTACAGATAGGCACTAGGGTACCCAGCTTGAAATATCTCTTTTTCATCATCTTGAGACTTTTGCAAGTAGTTTGAAATATCAAGTTCATGTGCAAGATTGATGCCCAAGAAGACAGAAGATGCATTGTCATAGAGAAATGCAGTCATTAAAATGAATTTCATGCATTTATGTTTCCTTTTCCATGTGTGAAGTCTTTATTAGTAATACGTATACTACTTACTTTGTGACTGAGTTTAAGGAAATGTACTGCAGTCAGGTTTCAGGTTAAAATCTGCTTACAGCTTTACTTTCACACGTGTAAAGTGAACACAGCTTCCAGACGTGACCGGAACCCATGGTGCAATTTTCCTAGCTTGTAAGCGAACACAGTTCCCAGGCTTTCTAATTTTCTTAGCATTGGCATTCTAACCATAACTGGCTTTTCAGCATTGAGTTATAAACAACAAAACACATGTAGTATTCTTGGCATTAATTTGTTTTGGGATGAAAAGCAAGAGTTTCAGGTGTGCTACTATGTGATTATATTTTTAAAACACTTTAATCATCACAAAAAATCTATCAGACCAAAATTCTTTTTCATCAAAAAAATGACATTGAAGCATCATGACATTTCAAAAGTTTGGTGCTAATCAATGATACTTTATAAAGTTGATTTGTCACCTAGGTTTTATTTCCAGCAAACAGTGTAATTCTTCTGAGATTTCTAGTATGTTCTACTACAGTGCACATCCCTTTGTTTTCTTAGACCTTAGACACCAGAATTTCCTTTCCCAATGTCTTTTCTCACTGTAAGAAATGGACTTCATCTGTGGGGTGAATGTGCTAGCTGTAGAAAGCAGTTAGCAAAAAAAAAAAAAAAAAGTTAAAATTATAGAACCAACATTGAAACAGTTATTTTCATAATGTAATAGAAATTCGCATTTCAATAGTTAAACCTTATCTTTGCACTTGAAGTTGACAAACTCAAATGCTTATAGGTTGCAGTCAAAAGAGTCTCATGTGACAGTGTACTCCTGAAATCCCACAACTTGGGAGGTCTAGTCAAGAGGATCATGAATTCAAAGCTAATAAAGCTACTTAATGAGTTGAAGGCCTTAAACTATATGGCATCATATGGTTCAAATCTCCTTACTCCAAAAAGAATGATACTAACCTGAAGGCAAGATAGGAGAAAGAAAAGTGCCTTTCTGTACTCTATGTTTGTGAATTGGAGAGTGTGTATCACTGGCATGTGAACCCCCCAAAGATGGCAGGACCCAAGATAACCAGAGAAAGACTGTAATTGTTTTTAATCACCTTATCATACTGTAGCCATGCATTAAACATTACCAAACACAGACAATAGGAGTCAGGAAAAGCTGAAAGGCCAGAGAGTATGTGACTTAAAAAGAGTACTGCCTTCTCTAGACACTGTGGTGTCTTAAGTAACACCACAACTCACAGTGTCACTTGGAGACTACAGTGAGGCCCCTCATATATCACAACCTTGATATCTTTTTAAGTTCAATTCCAACAATCCTTTGTATGAATTTACTAATTAAAGCTAAAATTATTTATTCCTATTTTCTTTACTTTTTTGCCTTTTTAATTGTTTCATTGAAAATAATTAAGAATGAGATTAAGTACACAGTCCCAAGAATGAAGGAAGCAAAAAGTCTCCATTGAAAACAATTACATTGAGATTAACTGGAATGGACAATATAAGAAACAGGGAGTGGTGCTGGGCTTTCTTGAGTGAGCTGTCTAGATTTAGTCTAGTTCTTGATGGTCAATTTTGGAGTTAGGATGCCTACATTATGGAAGAACCTAGGCATTCAAATCTTATGGGGATGTTTCCCATTTGGCTGTAGGGCACAGCTTACATTCAGATGTACGCTGTTCTTTGAATGTACTCTTTTTCTAAATACTAAAAGAAATGGCAAAAATACTCAAAGACCCAAAATGGCATCTTTTTTCTGGGATTTTGGAGCTACCTATAAGAGAGACTGGTCTATCTGCAGAAAATGCTGTGATTGTGTTTTGAAAATAGAATTCTGCCAGTACTGATACTAAGAAGGACTCATCAAAGCTCTTGGACTTTTTTTTCCCTAGAGAAATTGTCACATTGGGAAGGTTGGAAAATTTAGTGGGAATTCTTATGAAAGAATTTGCAGTGGTTTTCATTGAGTCTATAGATTTACCAAACATTGTATTAAATTTGATATTCTATAGCTATGTACACTTTCCTGACAACAGGCATTTAAAAAACAAAATTAAAAAGACCTTCAGTCTTTTTTAGATATCTGTTTGATTTCCATGGTCTGTACCATCTTGATGTTATGTATGATCTGTTACATTGAAATTAGACAACATGATAGGGTCTGGAATAAGATGAAAAAAATCAGGTTATCATCTATATTCACGTCATGATATTCCGAATTCAGATGGTCACAGATTAGACAAAAGAAAGCAGACCACTTTTAAACATAAACTAATATTTTGTTATTAACATTTTCTCAGCTAAGGAGATAGGAATCTATTACTGATAGAGAACGACTAAGAATGAGTACAAGATGTCATTAAACACAAATGAGGCAATTAGAGATAATGCCTACAATAGATTAATGGGAATGAATCAGTTAATTTTAACAACCTTTGGTGCAAGGTTACTGTGCACATCAAACAGGTCCCACATGGTCGTTTCTTCTGGAATCTGAAGCTTGGTAGCAATTGTTTTCTACTGCAGTATTGAATTGCAGAGGCTCTAGGTTAATATTGTATACATAGTGTTATCTTAGCATACTTTGAAACTAGTTTCTTTAACTTTTTTTGCTATAATCTAAATCATGGCAATTTAGCAATGTCATTTTTGATCTGGCAATAGAAAGATGGGTTAGTTTTCCTTGTAGTCATGTTGAGATATGTGTGTGTGTGTGTGTACACATACATATATATAAATGAATTAAAATGATTATTTAAATGAAAATAAATATTTTTATTTGTTTTCTTATGTATGTGAATGCTCTATCTGCATGTATAGCTACATACCAGAAGAGGGCATCAGGCCACATTATAACCATATTATTAGCCACCTCTGGTTGCTGAGAATTGTACTCAGGACCTCTGTAAAAGCAGACAATGCCCTTAACTGCTGAACCATCGCTCTAACCCTTAAAGTATGTATATTTTAAAAGTTGATAGTTCAGAAAGTTCTATTTTCAGGTTTTATTGGCTGTATATAATTTCTTTGATGGCAACTATGCATTATCAGCACATACCAGTTCTCTTGTGTAGTGACAGATCATAACACCCTTCAAATATATGACATACACCAAGTCAGCAGTCATTCACAGCCTTACCTTAGGAAATGGAAAGAGAATTCTGTCAGCTACTGATACTGATAGCAAAGTGACTGGAAACTACCTTTTCCTGTAAGGACAGCCTAGGGAAGTATGAGCAGCCTTAATACAGTCTTTGAAAAACAAAGTCTGCCCTAATTCCGCTGCTCTTGATGGATCCCACAAAATCGCAGAATTGCTTTTTTCTCCTCTAATATTCAGTGTGTGAAGGGTGGGAGTAGCCCTGGAGAGGCAGAAGGAGTATCCAGTGCCTTTAGATGCAGGACGATCTCTTCACTTCCTTCTTTGTCACAGTTATGATTGTCTCATAAAGCTTACTTTATGCCCTTCAAGACAAGGCTTACCTATTCTCCAATTGGGGTAAATGGGTACTGTCAACTCAGAGGGAATCAAGAAACTCTGCTATGTACACTCAGAATTTCAATAAATTGTTGTTGGAAGAGGGAACATCATTCGTTATGTCAATTAGTTCATATTGTATTCTTAGGTGTATATCACCCTAAAGCCTCTCCTGGAGAGCATAGCTTCCATCTAGAGTTTTGGGTGCTGTAAACCTTTCTCCATTAAAACCTCTATGAAAAACACTCCTCATATCCTTCTTGGACAAAAAATCCATTGTGTACTAGGCTAGGTTGCTTCTTGGGGAGGAATGACTTTCCACCGTACCTGCATTTTTTTTGATTGCTTAATATTTTCATTTTTACTTGTTGGTTAACTAATACCAACCACATTTTAGGAATCTTGAATAGATTCATATTGGCTTGCATTTTGAATAGGTGAAGTGATTTTTGTTTAAAACATCAGAAGGACTAGTAAAAATACTAAAGGAAAAAAAACTTACTGAAAAATAAAAGTAACTAATTAAAGCACATAGGAGGATCATGTTTTGAAAGTAGTAGAGTCTTTGCAGTTAATGGCTTGGATAGTTTCACCTTCCTTAAGGTAACACCCAAGGATGACTTGTGATATGGGACATGATAGCACATTTGTTATTACAACCATATACTAAGTTTATTTTATTTTATTTTATTTATTTTTAGCCAAAGTATTACTGGTTGTCTCATTAAGATATGTTCATTATTGTATCCGTTAGTGTTTCTTTATGAATTGAAAAAAACTTATATTTCTTACAGTGGTTAAGTGTTTGCTGCAATTGTAGTTTTATATGTATTGTTTATATTAGCTTAAATTTATTGTTTATAACATATTTAACCTTCAATAAAAATGTAAGTCGGTACTTACATTTTGAATGTAAGTATTCATAAATACTTCTTTGTGACATTGGAGCAGTGTGTGTGTTTAGCCAAAGAAAAGACAGATATGCAGCATCAATGTGCAGGATCAGTGGTGTAGCAATGAGAATAGTGATGGAAGAGAGTAGAGTGGGGATGGGTTGTGGAAGTCTGAGCTAGACTGTCAACAACTCTGGAATCTGACAAGATAGAGCCATTGCTTTTGATGTGGCAAATTTAAATATTCCCTGGTGCTTATTCACAATGCTTGCTTGTCATAGGTGATGGTGTGGGTGTTATTGGGCTAATACTGGAGACAGGCCAGGAGTTCTACATATCTCCTGCCATACACAGACTTGTTCTTCTGCTCCAAAATGTGAGTAGTGAGAGATGCTCCCTGCTTTTACAGGAAGTGTCTGTTAGCCAGGGAGAAGGTAGTGTTGGTGATGTGTGTATAAATAGATACATTTTTTGTAGCAATGCCCCAGGGTATGAAGGGGATGAATAAACAACACAGGGAACACAGTTTGTCTTCCCGGAGCAAACTAAAGAGGAGAGTGATTTCTAGTTAGATGTGGAAGAGTTTACACATGTTGAATAACATTATTTTATCTGTGAATAAGGAGGCTTGAGAATCCATTTCTTTGGTGTGAAAGGTTAGATCAGGGTAGGCTGCTGTGGACAGGTACAGGTAATGGGTTGATTGATAGATGGTATAAGGGTCCATTTGAGGTTGTAAAATCATGTGGGTTTTTGTCGTACTAGCTCTGACTATGCTGTGATTTTTCTCAGGTAGAGTCATCCTTTCAAAACAAGAAGGGAGAAAGATATGAATGATTTCAACCAGTTTGAGCAATGGAATACAGTGAGTGTTTAGGCACAATCATGGTAGTGGTTCGAATAGTTTCACCACTGGGAACCTAGGATGTGCAGTGAAGGATGACAGAATCTCTAAATAAGGACCATTTTTCCACATGCCCCTGGGCGAGTCCCATGTCTTCAGCATGTGTTGTGCCTGTTTGCTATCTTTATCACAGTTCATCTTGCTAAGATGCTTAGGAAATCCTAGGTACCATTTATCTGGGGAGTTGGAATCACAGGTATTTAAGAATCAGTGCCTGCACATCCCTTCAGATTTCCTTCTGTCTTTTTGTCTCGAAAGCAGTGCCTCGGAAGAAGAGATCTTTTGTAGCATTTTTAGATCCACCTCAAAAAGCAGCCTTTACTCTCCACAGTTAACATCAGAGACTAAAATCTGTCAAAGGCTCTGCAGCAGGCTTTAAAGCACAGTTTCCTCGAATGGAATTAGGAACTATGACGTGGTTATAAAATGAGTCCAGGAAATAAGTGGTGTTCATCTCTTTTGGGATCCTGAGGGCTTTGCTTCCACTTGGCAGGAGGAAGTTTTTTGCAGGAAAACCTCAGGCTTCTTTACTAATTCTCCTTATGTTCATCTAGGTTATGACCTATGCATCCTGCTGTGTATTCATAAATGGTCTGATTTCTCAAATACAAGAAAACATTTTCTTTCTTTCATAATATTCTGTGGAAACTCACTGGGTCCAATAACTTTTGGGGGTCTTATCTAAAAGTCTAAGTCCTTGGGGTTCCACATTGATGTTCCAGAGTGACGTTCAGAGGCCAGTGTTTTTGTAAAATTGGAGCCCTTAATAATGCAGACTGTATTTTTAGCACCTGAAAGTAGAGCCAACACAGTAGGGGACCCTGAACATGGTCAGTGCAGCCCTGTTGGCTGAGCTGGGTGACTACAGCATGCCTGAATCTGGCAAGAGGCCTTGGGGCTCTGCAAATGTTTTCTAAGTTAGCAGGGGGCTGGCACATCAGCTGTCAGCCCCAGCTTCTGTTTATGCTGAAAACAATGGACTTGTGCTAGGGCAGTAATTATTGGTTGATTTTTTTCTATAATAAGTATCTTAATAATTTGTCACAAAACGAACTTAAATTGCTATGATGTGGCCTTCAGCAGTTAAATTGGGGAAAGGGGAAAAAACCAACAGCAAAAAATGTTTCCGGTTATTTCTGCTTGCATTCTCTATTGGTAAATAGTGTAATTAAAATCTTGTTTGCAGGTTTTTCACAAAGGTTATTTCTGTGTGGGAAAACCCTTTGTTTTCTGTCTTAGTACCCTGAGCTGTAAATTAGAGTGTGGTGTGGCAGGGTCAGGGGGTGGGGTGGGGTGGCATTGTTGGTAAATAAAGTCCTCATTGTCTCTGCTTCTTTGGAAAGCCTCCCATATTCCTGGGGCTCAGATAGTGTATTTCTCTAGAAAAGCATACATAATTTGAACGGAAATGTACTGGTTCCAGGGTCCACATTGGCCAAAAGAGACAATAAGGGACTTGATATTTGAAGATCAAGCCATCTGATAAGTGTTTCCACAACATCTGAGGAGTTTCTCTGTTTCTGTGACTCTCTCACCACCAAAGATGAAATGATATTTAAGTATATACATATGAACCCCTAAAAAAAATAGAACTAAAGGAAGAGGAAAGGACCCGTCTTCTTTTTGGCTTCCTTAGTGTCTGTTTTGAGTGTATTGCAGTCCACAGAAGACACGGATACAGTGTTTGTATGGTAATGCTCATAGGCTTATTTTATTCACGTATAACTATAAGCACACAATAGTAATGCTATTACGTTATCCTCTGCTCCACCTAGAGCTCATTTTATTAAGTTCTTTAGAGGGTTTATTTTTATCTATAAGCCAAGGAGTTGACTCCTTGGCTGTTTCAGTGCCAGGCTCCAATTACTGTCAGCTCAGGTTTGCTCCTTGGACAGGGCCAGGCCACGGCTGGGTGCTCATCTATTATTATCATTGCCTGCTTGGACATGACTTCACAGCCCTAGCATAGAACCAGTTGTCAAGCTTTCCATCTTTTGTGCTTTCAAATAGCTCGCTAAGGAGTGTTTGCTAGTGGGTGGGGCAGCGGCCTGAGTGTGTAGAGATCTGACAGGGTCAAGGTTGAACTTAGACAGGTCCAGCATAAGTCCCTCATGGCCAGCTAGTATGCATCCATGTAGACGCTTTCCTGACCTCTAACGGAATACAAATATATTTCTTTAAATCAATTTAATATGTAAAAAATAAATCACCTTGATTTCTTAATACATATATTCAGTTGGAGATGTTCCAGTAGCCAAGAAGTTTAATATCCCTTAAAATGTTGCTAGCTCTAATAGTTACCTAACATTGAATGAGAAGATTTGGAAGACTGTAGATCATTGCCATAACTGTCTGGCCTAGAGCTGTGGCTATGTGGAGAAATACATTTAAATGGAAATAAACAGGGAATCTCAATTTAGTGGGAAATATCTAGAAGGGACAGAGATGCATACCTAAAATTTCTTATTACTTAAATAATTGTATTTGTGTTAAAGTGTCTTGAATGCCTATAATGTGTGGGTATTACACAAAATAAGCCCATGACATAAATCTTACAAACTTAGAATACTAATGCTACTAGCAGGGTACTCATCTAATTGAGAATAACGCTGGGCAGTTTCCAAACATAGCTTTTAAATCACCATTTCTTTTAAAAACAACACTTGCTTAGAGGGAAGTAATTTCTTTTTAGTCTGCATTTTAATTTTCCCAGTGACCATTATATACTTGAATAAAATTTAACAAATGGTGAGAGCCTTTAAAACATTGAATACCAAGGAAATGTTTTTTCATGAATCATATTTTAAGAGCTTAATCATTTAAAAGTCATAATATTTATTTAGAAGATAATATTAATTGCAATTTTTTGCTGAATTCTCAATAAAGGCTGTTGAATGTGGCCCACAGCATTAATCCTAGTATGCAGGAAGCAGAGGCAGGTGTATCTCTGTGAATTCAAGTCCAGCCTCGCCTACACAGATTTCTAGGTGAACCAGAGCTACAACTGAAACTTTCTCAAAACAAAACAAAAACCTGAGACAATTCATTTTGCATATCTTATTCTACAAAAAGATAGCTATATAATAATGCACCAAAATAGTATATGTTCAAAAAAAGCCATATCTATTTTGATAAAGGTTTGTAATAATGCTTTTCAGTTTCTGAAGCAAATACATTTGAAGGCTATTTCTAATCAATTTTATGAATGTATATACCTATGCATACACAACTCTTCTACATTATCGCTTGTGGGAAATTTCTTAGCCACTTTCATTCCCAGACTACCTTCCCAGCCTAACCATACTGAAATTGGTGTCATTGAAAACTGGTTGATTGACACCTAGATGAAATCACCACTAGCACTGTCCCTACCCTTCCACCCCAGCACACACCTTGGGATTTCTGTACCAGTTTTTTTTCAATCCTGGATATCATCTCCTTTACTTCACATTCCAGAACAACAAAAATTTGCAAGTTCTCTTGTTCAAAACCCTGGGCATATTGTAATAGGCTTATTCACATGTGTGGATACAAGAGGGCAGGCCTGGAGCTCAGAGCAGCGAGTAGCTGTGATGTGTTCACTATATTGTAGCTATTTATCTTATTTCAAGACATACTAATACTCAAGTCATAAGCATTTACTTTATAGCTGAGAGAGGTGTATGGTCTCTCCATCATGTTTTATTTAACACAAAATATAGCATATTATGACCAAAATAAACTGTCCTCTGTGGTTGGATGCCAGAGTAATAAAACGTCTCTGAACTATTGACATTCTTAATAAGACTGGCCATTTGTTTTAGTGTAAGACACTCAGAGTAACCACTAGTTTATGACATAATCTTAAATCACAGCTATAGTCTGTGTAGCCATCCCATCATGCCTTGGACCAGAGTCCTGTGGGGAAAAAGCCGTGTTGGGGGGGTGTTTTCTACGCTGCTGGCGGGTCCCACATACACGAGAAGGTCTAAGGTTCCAGAGGCTGGAGGCTCTGGCGATGGCAGGCCCCAATGACACAAGAAAGTCCTTGGTTCCAAAAGGGTTTATTGTCATGGCAGATGGTGGATGGATTTCGATGTACCCCCTAAAACTCAGGCCAGACCTGAGTTAAATAGGGAGGGAGAAAGGGAGAGGTTCTGGGGAAGCAGGCTTAATTTGCTCTGCCCTCTGGCCTTCATTAGTATGTAAATCCCTAGGGCCTGAGGGCTGTGGTCACACCCTCTACATATGCACTTTGGGAGGGGCTGTAATGGCCTACCTGACTGAACAAAGTAGGTCTATGGAGATGAGACTTCAAGGCAAGACTCTGGGTTCCGGGGGTGTGACCGAATGTCTGCCTTTTCTCACTTAGAGTCTTGGGGTTCCAGGCCCATGCCCAGCCATGAACCAAGATACGCTTATGCAGTCCCACAGAGTCCCACATTCTAATGAAAACATGCTCTCAGCATCACTGTTTAGGTATTCACTTAGCAGTTCCACTTTAAGGCTTCCTCTAGCCAAAATCTTTAAAATATGCAGACTCTGTATATCTCACCATTTCCCAGAACTATGTACTAGAAGTGAGTAAAAAGCTACACATAACATACACTATTTACTGGCTTTTTCTGTTTCTTTTTCTTCTTTTTTAAATTTTAATACTAATATTGTTCCCTGGCTACTTTACAGAGACACTGCACCAAAAGAAGCTCTACTTTTGGAATGCCTGAGCTATAAAACCTCTCTGAACTATTAGCATTCTCAGTAAGACTGGTCATTTATTTTGGTGTAAGACACTCATACTAAGCACTAGTTTGCCATGTTTACTAGTTTGTAATGTGTTTACCAATCTGCTACATTTTTGTGGGCACCAATTTTACTCTGCTTAGGTTGACAAGATAGTCTAGGAACGAAAGTAGCTAAGAAACTTCCTACTCTTTAACATCTTTGGTTTAGAATTAGTTTCCGAAGCAGATTCATTATATCACTCACTGGTAATTTACTTATCATTTAATCATAATTTATGAAATCAGATGTACTGATCATCTTTAAAAGGAATCATTTCTTCTTCATCCTAACCTGCTATCTGCAAATTGGATCACAAAGCGACAAGTAATTAGCTTATTTGAAGAGGAGTGACACACCAGATCTAAGTGAAGATGCTTGGGCAGAGCCTAGAGAAAAGCAACACCACTCTCTCAAGTTTTATGTTTCTAGACTGTGCAATCATCCTGTCACATTTCCTCTAAGAATATCCCACTGTTCTTCCTTTCATTATTTATCAGTATTGAATTTTCTTTTCCTCCTCCTTTTTCCTCCTCTTCCTCCTCCTCCTCGTCCTCTTCTTCTTCTCCTC
Source organism: Grammomys surdaster (assembly GCF_004785775.1). Classification (NCBI taxonomy): domain Eukaryota; kingdom Metazoa; phylum Chordata; class Mammalia; order Rodentia; family Muridae; genus Grammomys; species Grammomys surdaster. Next base: position 3,098,814 of record NW_021620542.1, read on the forward strand.
CTCCTCTCCCTCTTCCTCTCCCTCCTCTTCTTCCTCCTCTTCCTCTTCCTCCTCTCCTCTTCTTCATCATCTTCCTCTGCCTCGCTATCCTCAGGCTTCTCCTCTTCCTCCTTTTCCTGCTCTCCATCCTGCTCCTCTTCTTCCTCCTCCTCTTCCTCTTCTTCCTCTTCCTCTTCTTCCTCTTCTCTTTGGCACACTATTGCCATACATCTGTGGCTAATCTAGAATTCTCCTTGTGGACCGGGCTAGAACTCAAAGACGTCCACCTGCTTCTGCCTCCAAAGTGATGGAGTTAAAGACATTCACCACTGCTAGTTTCATTATTCTTGTGAGCATCTTGAGTGATGTGTAATTCTGTTTGCATTTTGAACACCATCAGCAAATGAACTGTGTGAGAGAAAAACCAAGAGTGTAACTTTACAACTTGAAAGGCTTTGAAGCCGTATGAACTGTTGTTATTCTTCATCCCAGCCACAGTGAGGCTTTACCAGAAGTGACAGAAGCTTGGATCACATCTAAGCTGTAATATATTGGAAAACACTATTGCTACTTGCTGCTCGGAGCCCCGGGCCTGCCCTCCTGGATCCACAGATGTGAACAGGCCTGCTGCTATATGCAGAGTGTTTTAAACAGCAGAACTGGCAAATATTTTGTTGGTCTGGAATGTTAAGTAACTGAAAATGATATCCAGGATTGAACAGAACTGGTAGAGAAATCCCAAGGTGTCTGTTGGGGTGGAAGGGTAGGGACACTGTTGGGGATAATTTCCTCCAGGAACAAATCAACCATATTTTTGCTGTCACCAATTTTAGTCTGGTTAAGCCAGGTAGGTAGTCCTGAAATGTGAGTAGCTAAGACATTTTCCACAGGCTGTAACATGGAAGAGGTGTATGTATGTGTGGACATTTCCAGTGAATCATAAAACCAACTAGAAATGATGTGCTGCCTTGTTAGGTTGGTCAGTGTGCTAATGATCTATACGTGCTCACTGGTTACTGAGATTATTGCAGACACTGTGGTGACTGGTTGATATCCATGAACCTATTTAGTGTTCACAGCAAGCTTATAAGTTGATACTGTGATTTGCTTGATTAACACATAGAAGATGATGGTTAGAGAAATATTTATTGCATACACTCTTATGTCTGTAAACAAGACAAAGAATATGTGTATTGAATACATTCTAGATCATTCTAGATTGTCTTTTTGTACAATTTTATATGTCATATCACTATTTGAAACTATTCTTATTTGTAATACTATTACACTGATGACTTTGTTCTTAAATCTTTTCGAAGGAATTTTTATCACATATTTTATAAGTAACGTCTCTTGAAGAGAAGACATGAGTGTCACTCAACTGAACTTCCAAGACTACTGGGAAATATTAGATGAATTGAATTAATTCCCTTAATGCTGCTTAATTAAAAGCAAAGAGAGTCCCAGAAATACTCACTAATAATTAAACTAAGCTTACAAATTATAACATTTAGCATATTGGAAATTTCTACAACTCATAATAATCTATATTACTTTAAAGTATTTGGATTATTTTATATGTACACATAAGTGATTTAATAAATTTGTTGATAGAGCAAAATGAAATACAGAGAACGATGGAAGTTATTAAAATGGACAGAGAATCCTAAAAGTAAAATCAGAAAGGTATTAACTATTGTAATATAACTTCTGTGAAAAGTTTCCTCCCTAAGAGTTTCAGAAACAAATTTGAAAATCTAACATATTCCTGAATAATTTGACCTATTTAATCTGAAAATTATTTTTATATTATACAGCGATATATCCAGAAGTTGGTCTAAAAAATCTCTTCTTTTTTTCTTGTTGATATTTGTGACTTTATTACCAGGAATGACATTTTTTATGTCTCAACAAAAATATTCAAACCAGGGGTAAAGAAATTTCTTCTCTGAGTGATGGGTCAGCCAATGCCTTCCTCAAGCTATCTCATTTCTGATCCTCACCTTCTATCTCTCAGTTTAAAATAGATGGAAACTTCAGCAATGATAAAGTCATAATATTTAGTATTAATCACGGAGTACGTAAGTAGACCACTAATAAAATGTAACTGTGAATACGTACATTATTTTTCAAACCTAGTTGAGTATGATTTATGACAATCATTGTATTTTTAATTTTTCAGCGCATAAGTAATAATTTATCATATATGTTGGAATTTTACATTAAGAATAAAGAACTTCAGAGTTATAAACAAACAGATGCTAATTACAAGAGTACTTATTGGAATCATTTTTATACTGAAAGAGAAATGACTGAATTAAGTATAAGTCTATTTATATTCTTTAGTGATATAAAATTCTCGATTTCAAATATTAATTGATCTAGATGTATTTTAAATATAATTCTGTTATAATTGCTTTTTAATATGTTTAGATGAGATAGAAAATGCTTACAATTATTCATTGAGGTAAAGTATAGTATATTTTCAGTATCTCTTATCTGTATTAGCCACAGAAGACAATATGTACAATGAGCATGCTAGGGTCTATGAGGTGAGCAGGTTGCATGTTTTTCTCAAGGTAGTGCTCATATGGTACAGGAGGATACATAGACTCTTTAGTGATTATAGTGAATTATATGCTATCCTGACTCATTTGAGGTGTAGAACGTGTGGTAAAGGAGTTAAAGGGGCTAAAGGTTCATGGTTTCATTCAAGTAAGATATTCAGAGAGAGTTTAGGAGGATTTTATTCTGAGTGAAAAATCTCAAAATGGGAAAAACAACAAAAATCCATTCTGTTCCAGAAAAGAACATATAGTAGTGCCTGGAAACTAAGTACATGATGGTCAGTAGTAGACACATATTAGGAAAATGCACCTAGCAGCCATTCAGAAAGATCTAGAAAGTCAAACAATTTCTGAATTTATTTGGCAAATGTAAGCTCTTGGGCTTCTTTATTGTGTGAGTGGAAAACACTTAGATATTATATTCTTGTTAATCTGTAGAACATAAGTTGTAAAGAATTAAAAAGAACAAAAAGCCTCCACAGCAATATGTAGTATTGATTGAAGGTACAAAAACCTGACTTAAGGCTGGGGGATGTTAACCAGCAACACTCAGTACTAAGCAAACCATGTAATTATTTACAGATTATTTACCTCCCCCAAACAGAACTTTTCTTTTTATGGACCTAGGGGCAGTTCCTCTGTGGCTCCCAGGTAATTCTAATATCCATTTTAGAAAGAGGGCAAAACCATTCTTACTGGGTCTGAAAGCAGAAATCTAGAGACTCGTAGAGGCATATTATGTGTCCTGAATTGGTCATGGGACAAATACATAAGAAGGTGAGTCCCAAAGGTTGAGGCACTGGGACATGAAGTGCCTCAAACAGGTAGGTATGAGAAGTACTAGGGAAGTATGTGACATAGTGTGCTTTCAGGTGTCACTTTTACAATGTAAAGAAACAATGTTACAAGTATTGTAAATGAAAACCAGACATTGAGTGTATACTTCAAGTGGAACATGTTTTATAAAGTCAGATTTAGTTTCCTGACTTATTTCTTTCCCTTATCTTTCTCTTCCTAGTGTTTTTCCTGTCCACCAATGCATGTACTAACCCTTATCAGCTTATTTACTGGTAGCTGTACAGAGGCTTCTGTCTTTAAAATGTGAGCACACTCCAGTAGTCATTCACAAAGAATTTGTGAATTAAGAGTTAAGGTTGAAGCCTTAATAAAGTCAATGGCTTATGCAGGCATAGCAGTGGATCTGAATCAGTAGCAAGAACCTTAACATGGTGTTTGTTTGTTTTCATGAGCAAATATCAGTCATATATATAGATCAATGCCAATGTAGTCAACTCTGCTGAACTTGGAATCTAGGTAATTTTGGAATGAACTTTGGTATAGCAGTACTGATTTTTCTCTGTTGGTCATATCTCATGATTGATTACCTCACTCCTGATCTATTTGCATCCTGGAATTCTGTTGTACTATAAAAGAACTTTCCTAGAGAGCATCTTCTTGGAGGATTTTCTTAATGAGCTAAAACTGCCCTAATTAACACAAATCACTTGATCCTGTGGAATACCATCACCATGCCCTTTAGAGTTAAAATAGTTAAATACATTTTTAAATTGCAGTAAGTTGAGTATTGTACATTGCCTGTGCATTATCTGTAACTTTCTACCTTCCGGTTTGGCATAGTGAAACAAAGCCTCACAATTAGACTAGGTATTCTGAAGTCTCTTCAAGTCAGTAAGTCTTTCTTGCTTTCTTTTGATCCTTCTTCCTCTTCTTATTTCTGCTCTAAATATCTGTATTACTCTAAAGTAATGCTTCCAAACTCTGTGACCGTTTAATACAGTTCCTCATGTTATAATGACCCCCAACCATAAAATTATTTCATTGCTACTTCATAACTGTAATTTTGTTACTTTTATGAATTGCAATGTGAATATTTGATATACAGGATATGCGATATATGACCCTTGTGAATAGGTCTTTTGATTCCCCCCACCAAGTGGTCGTGAACCACAGGTTGAGAACCACTAAAGCTTTCTATCAGCTTATGTAATATGAGTCAGAATTACATTTTGTAGGAAGTGTACACTGTGAGTATAAGATTGTGAAAACATTTTGTCTAGTGAATGCAAGTTATTAAGAATAATTGTTCTTTAATTGATTCCAAAATGTTCTGTCCTGTAAATCAAAATTTAAATACAAGAGGTTGTTTAGGTAACTATATTATTATGGAAATGGGATAATCGGTTCATAAACAGTCTGTTAGACTTTAAAGAGACAAGATTTGGTAGGAAGATCCTGTTCAGATCTAATGTAACCAAGTAACAGATGAGGTGCCTCTACACTAGCCACAGTTTACAGGACACATATTGGCAAAACCATGCAGATGACAGCTGTGCCGTGGGCTTTGTCTTCTTCAGATACACTTGGGACCTCTGTCTTTCATCATGTGCCCAAAGGTTTTGTCACTGTCTCCTCCCTGTACCTCTGCCCAGTGGAAATCAAGCTTATCATAATAGTATGCACACAAGCTCTAGCCACTCTTCCTCTTCCCTTCCGTGGCTCTAGGCTATCCTCTGGCTATAAGAGAAGGTAAAGCTGTATTGGCCTTTGAACATTCTTGAGCTCTCTCTTGTGTTCTTTTATTTCCAACCAAGTTGTTGCAGGTATCCTGTTTCTGATCTATTTTTCAGAGTCCTTGCCTTGACATTTCAGGGACAGGTGTGAGATAGCTCAACTTGAAGGTGTGCCATAAGGGAGAAAGCAGGTTCCTAAACATAGATTGCTTTCATCTTCCTACTGAATATTCTCTTTCTCCCTATGTATCTCCTAGCATTATTAGCCTTCTCATTTCAAGATGTTGAGTACAGTGTTATGACTAATATCCCTTTAAAATCAAAACTCTCTATTTAAGGAAATGATAATCAGAGGAAAGAAATGAAGCCAATTAGTTACATGCTGCTTAGTGTTTTTCCCTGTGAGACATGTTTCCTTGATGTCCACAGAAACGTCATATTAATTAGAGTTAAATTAGACAAATGATACCTCATTTCTCTGTTTGCTTTATATTATATTCTTTCTGTAATCCTAATTTAAAGGAGTTTTAGTTGACCAACCAAATTATATCAAACCTGAGTTATCTGAAACTGTAAGAATTTCCCCAATACTGCTTTTCTATAGATACTGATCATTCATCAACGGTTTTGTCTTGCTAATGTCTGGCTCTACCTAACAAATTGTCCTAAAGAGACAACTTGTCATCAGTAGTGCGTGTGATTAAGGATGGCCAAGACAGTTTGCTAGTCTTAATTAGTTCACTCCTATAAACTTATCACCATAAGAGCACTTTGGACACAGCATCTTGGCTTTAGAAAGCCAGCAACTTAAAACACAATATAATATCAAACTATGAAATCATTACATTCAGTTGTATCATGTAAAAATTAGGAGCCTCTGGCTCCTCTTCTGCTACCATAGTAAATGACAGTCTACTGTATTCTTTGAGCTTCTATGTGTACTGTGAATGTATTATGAGATTGTACAGTGAATATAGCTAGATACTATGGTAGACATATTTCATCTCTTATCGTCTTATTCATGTGTGTTTGTAGCCTCCATGTCTTGCATTTGGAAACTAGACTTTCTGTGTTGAACAGTAGTTGTCTATCATTAAATTATATATATATATATATATATATATATATATATATATATATATATATTGTCTTGTCAAAATTAGCTTGAATAGAAATGTATCACTCAGAGTACGGCCTTGGTAGCTATATGTGAGCAATGACACCCAGTTAGCTGAATTAGGAATGAAAGGTGAAAGGTCAGGGCTCAATATAGTGGTGACTGAACATTTCTTCATTACTGTTTCTCTTTATACTCTTGCATTTCTTTTACTTCTTATCTTCAGGAGAATTATAAACCAATCGTCGCATTTAATTGAGTAAATTTTCATTATGCAGCCCTGTTGATGCACTTGTGTGTTTTGTTCTTGTCTGTGATGTGATCCTTTGTGATATCCTTGTTTGTGGGGTTTTAGTCAAGCTTTGTATTACACTTTTAATTGTATACTTCTCTTTCCTTCTTTAGAGCATGACTAACATTTGGGAAGCATGCACACCAAAATATGATAAACTGTTTATTTAGTTCTTTTCATCTTTTGCCAATATAGATGAGAAATGCCTGTTTCATGTTTTTATGCCTTCTCAAGATAAAAATATTCACCTTCCCCTAGCATTGCAGGAATCATGGAATTTAGTCCTCTGTTACATATCTTCCAGTGGCTATCTGCCTAGAATTGGCAGCACCAGTCTTAGAATTGGTCCATTCAGAAAAATTAGTTACACAACATGCATGTCTACTGAAAGAATTATCAAAAATATGTATTAATTTCCTTCATAGAACAAAGACATTTATTCCTTTTATGGTTTGGAAAATCTGGGCAAATGCAGCTTTCAACCACATGGCAAATATTCATTTCAGATTTTAAGAATCTGTAACTTTCCCTCATTCTTTGGGAAGAGAAACAGAACAGTATCTCTTACAAAGCTCCCTAGTAAAGGAAAACTGGCAACTGTTTTAGGGTTACTAAATATATAGTGGTTATGTGCATAGTCATCTCATCCATTGGCCCTTCATATCATTCCTATATTCTTGCAAACAAACTTTTAAAACAATTTAAATGACAATTTAACCAGATTCAGACTGATCAATTTTGGAATATAGGAGGGAGATCAAAAGACTCAAAATTAACGCTATTGTGACAGTTTAGGGACTTTGGTAATCAGGGACAGTTACTAGAAATTTTCTTTCCTTATTATGTTTTATAGATGGAATTGGTTGTATTTTTATGAATATATTTTATTTGATACTGACAGGGCATATTTTTCATCAATTTACTTGAAATGGTAGAAAAAGAAATAAGAAAGCTTGTAATGTCAGGTTTGTTTTCTGAAAAGTGTTATCATTTGTTTTTTTAAATCTTTCTCACTGTTAGTCAATTTCAAATATTCTTAAGAATTTCTCACTGCTCATTGTAATTATCTCATTTATATTTCTATCCGTGGATGCTACAGTATGTGATATTGAACAGGGCTGGTAGAGCCCATTTGTATTCCTAATTTTTCTTCACATAAACATGCCCCAGGCTCTTGTGTTTCTATCAAAAGCTGAATTTGCTAATAAGGAGTCACTTCCTATGACGAGATTGTAAAGATGCTTCTCTTTCATTTCTTCTGAAATCCCCCACTTGTGTAATCATATAATTAGATAGGAACCTGGAAAAGTGGAATAATATTTGCAAAATAATTTGTATCTCATGTCTTGACAGTGAAGAAAAAGTAAGGCTCTATGAATTTCTCCTCTGTCTCTGAGCTTTTGACTCTGTCTTTCTGTCTATCTGTATGTCTATCTATCTATCTATCTATCTATCTATCTATCTATCTATCTATCTATCATTTATCTATCTACTTACCTATTTTCTACCTGTCTACCTGCCTACCTACCTGCCTATCTGTCTGTCATCATCATTTTTCAAATAACAGTAGGTTTGAGATTATCTGATCTTCAATCTGCAAAGAAATCAATCTGACTTAGAACATGTTACGGGTATTGCAAGACATTAGATGGAAGCATGATGGAGGGCAAAGTTTCATGACAGCAATAAACAAAAAGGATATAATGTTGCTATTTTTTGACCTAGAGTTTGAAGATTATGTTGAAATTAAATATTATCTAGAACTAGATATAGCTGTTGTCAGTGGTACCACTAAAGAACATTAGGTGATAAAATTTGTACATTCATTAAAAGAAAAGAAAGGAAAACGGAAAGATAAAGTTTTTGACATTAATACATTTTTCAAATATAACAATTACAAATCTCAAATATGGCTAAAGGCAAGATGACTCACCAATCAAAAGCCCTTGCTGCATGAGCAGTTTATGCCTAGTAGCCCACAACCTGTAACCAGCTTGAGGGGACCTGATGCGCTGTTCCAGCCTCTACAGATCACTGTACATGTGTATACATACAAACAGACATTATGTATCCACAGATGAAAATAGAACTGTTTAAAAAACAATTAAAATACCACTTTACAAGCCATTGTCATTAATGTTTTCACATACTGTGCATAATTTAAGTGTTTTCTTATCAGATGTCCCTCAGAATTCTACATTACACATTCATACTTTTTCGTTGACTCATAAATGTCTCTCATATCATGAGATAAAATAGTTCCTTCTTATATGTACTAGTTCCTATTTATATTTCATTTTGAAATAAATGTACTTTATTATTAATATTACTGCTACTTTTATGTAGTCTGTGTATATTCTTCTGCTAATCAGGTTATATAATAAATACTTTTGTGTGTAAATACTCATCATATTCAGTTACATCTTATGTCATCACCCAGTGACTGATTTTTAGATTTGAAAATATAAGATAGGAAAGAAGTGTTTTCAGAGAGGAAAGAAATATGACTACTCTAATAGTCAACTGAGATGGAGACACTGGAAAACTTCATTTTCTACTCTTTCTTCTTTAGTAACCATAAGTTGGTGCCTCCTAATAAATCTCTCTGTGACTTGGGAAGCTTCTCAGAGTTCCTTTTAACAAAATGAGAATCTACATTACAAGACAATGTGTGAATGCCCCTGTGGCATTTCCCCCTTCCTGTTTCCTGCTGTGCCTTCTAATTCCAGGCTATATTTCTTGTCTCTTTAAGATTTCCTAGAACGTCCCTTAAATGTCACTAATTTTAATAGCCTAGCCATGGCAGTGCTGCTTTCTGGCAACATCCTGATAGTGACATCAAAGCAAAGTGCTAGAATTTCACTTACTTTGATTGATGAGCTTTTCGTTACCATGGACAAATTGGATTTTTAAATACTGGTAATAAAAATTAATGTGTGATGTTGCTTTTTGGATGTTATTGGATCTCTGCCTTAATTCAGGTTTCAGCAATGAAAGCACTAAGAGATAACAGACCTTGACCACAAAGTTACCCTCAAAAGCAGAAGGTGGTTGCCTTGGGTTTTTTCACCTTCCAACGTTGATTCTGTGGATGAGGCTGTGTACTGTGAGGGAGCAGTGAAGTCGGGTCATAATCTATTTCAATATTGCTGCTAACTGGGGTGTTTATTTCTTCCTATTTCAGCACCTCCCAGATTTACACGAACTCCGGTTGATCAGACAGGGGTCTCTGGAGGAGTTGCATCGTTCATTTGTCAAGCTACAGGAGACCCAAGACCTAAAATTGTCTGGAACAAAAAAGGAAAGAAAGTCAGCAACCAGAGATTTGAGGTATTAGGTCCATTGTTCTGTTTCTCTGGGGAAGAATGCATCTATTCTCTCTGCTCTGCTTTGAGGTGTCACAAGTACTGAGTTGTGACAGTGATGTCACCTGCAATGAGCCTCGTAACTCAATGTATTTCGAGAATAGAGAATGTGGTCATTGCAGTGGCTGAGTTTTGTATCCACTTGTGTAAGGATTTAACTAGAGTCTGAGGATTTTTTGAGTGCATATCTGAGATTCTGGTTTCTATTGCAAGTAATGGGTATGTATAATTGGGTCTCAGATATGTCTGCTAGACACATCTTCAGACTGCTTCTTAAGATTGCTAGGTAGAATCTCATTTCCTCATTTTCCCAAATCTAAAGGACACATGAAAATGTATGTCTTTCTAGAAATTTCTATCTTCCTCAGTACTACTGAGTAGCATGATTACATCTGAACACAATATGTGGATGGGTGAACAGTGTCAACTTGTTTATGCCAAACAGATTTTAAATTTTATTGTTGAAATGGGATTAGTCGTATTCAATCCTATAGTTTAAATTCAGGATTATTTTCTTGGAAGCAGATTTCAGTCTCTGTTACCAAGTCAAGAGAGGAGAGTGGACTAAAAATGTCAAGTGTCAACTTAACTAACCCTGTAGACTATAATAATAAATTCCCTTCTGTGTTTTAATGTAAAGTACCATGTACAAGAAACAAGCCAGACAGAGTAATTATTCAGGGAATCTAGTGGAGACGTTTTGTCTTCCTTCAGGAAAAGGTACACAATGATGCTAAGTCATTTCAGTATTGGGAGGAAGTGTGTGATTTAGAAATCTGTTCATTCTGGAGCACATCACACTCATAAATGAAGGTGCCCAGACTGTACTATGATTTTTAGGGGACACCAAGAATCCTGAGCTATCCCAAATTATAAAAACTCTCTTCTGCTTTGTGTGGTTTTCTAATAGATTTCAGGGCTTAGTTCACAGTTTGGAAAATTGATTACAATCTCAGGTGAACAGTAATATCAGAACTAAAACTCAGACTACTGTATCATCATTGTTCAGAGTGTTCAGAGCAGATTCATGTTTATAAAAATTCTGATTAGAAATAGCGGTGAAACTTAAAATCTGAATTTGAAGTCATAACCTATAGTTTGAAAAATTTAGAGATAAATTTTATTTTTACATGTTTGAATTTAAGATAAGGTAGTTTAAACCTTTCTTCAAGGTAATTTCTACACAATACACAAACTGACATGTTGTTTGTGAGAATTTGAGGTATATGACCTTTTTTCCTTTTAGGTTAAAAGTTTTTTTTCCCCCAAGAGGAATGCTCTTTGATATGCTTGCTGTTGACATTGACCTTCTAAATAAATCTTATAAAGATAAATGATTGGGCCGTATAGTTCAAAACAAGAGATCTTCTTTGTTCATACTTGCTAATGAGAATCATATAAACAAATTCAGAAAAGATTGTTTTATATAAAGCAACTATGTGAAGTGATACCATGTCTTAGGCTGAAATACTTACCCAAATTTATAGTACACACACACACACACACACACACACACACACATACCACTAGTATACCTTGTCCTCCTGTATGAGAAATAGATGACACTGGTTGTCCTGCTGCTTCTGTCAATGACACATATAGTGTTTGGCACATAGAAAGCATGCACTGACTGCCTTCAACGTGGGAATTAGAACACTGGCTTTTAATGCATGACAACATAAATGTTTCATATACAATTTATATAATGTTTCATTATACAAAATTTTAAAGTTTATGAATATACAATGATCTTTAATGTAAATTAATTTAAATTTAAATTTATATTAATGATCTGCAGACATTTTTATATATTAAACTGTGGTATACTCCAAGTTTGTTTTTTTTTTTAATAAAATTGTGGAGTATTGAAGAAGGAGTCTACTAACTGGAACTTGTGTCTCTTAGATACATAATAGATTCCTTTCAAATGTGTGCTTAATCGAGGTGAAAATATATAGTGGGGTTTTGAGAAATCGAGTATTCTGAGTATTTCTGAATTCACAATTAAAGTGGAATCCATAAAGAAGCTAAAGTGAATACAATTAAAATATTTAATCTCCTTTCTCTGTATGGTAATACATGCACACAGAAACAAGAATTAAGCTCCTCATAGATTTGACAGAAAGTCTCAGTTTATTTGCAGTCAAGGCACATGGAAACACTCCAGAAGCACAATGTCCCAGTCAGCAGCTGCTGGAAGACATCATGTAGTGGAATGGTGCTGCTCCTGACTACTGTACATACATACCACCACCATCGTGGTTTGTAGACTTTGTGCTGGTTCATTTAGCTGCTCTTAGAACCAGTGTTGCTCTTCTCTTTCACAGTGGAGCTCACAATGACAGTGAATTCAGGGTTTGTGCTTAGCACACTGATGTTTGGTCTGGTGAGGCAAGCCTCCATTTCATGGGAAGAAGGCCATAAAAAGGCAGAAAATGTTAAGCTGGAACAAATACTGGAATGATTTATGACAAAATTAATGCAGACTGCCAAGCTTTGAGTTGGCTCACTTGTTGGCTGCCTAAGTACTAGATTTATGCAGTTTCTCTTTGTGGTTTGACCATATATATTGTTAAGAACAAGACCCTTTAAACGGACAGAAATATTTGTGGTGACAAGCATTATGTTTTAAACGGGTCCACGTAAGCACGTGTGTTGCCAAAGTAAGTCACTGAAGTTTATCCATCACAGCTATGGTGTGTCTGTGTAATTACTTAGCTTGAGATATGCTAACGAGTGAATCATGGTGGGTTTTGGTAGGGACTAGGAATCTATATTTGTGAACTGGTTGTTTTGTGTCTTTCATTTGGTTCAAGGTATATACATTCGATCCAGTGTTCTGCTGTCCCACATTATTAGAATTCAGTGCTCTATCAGAATGATGCCTAGTCTAGTCAGAACCTAATGGCTGGCTCACTACTGCACTGAGAAGTTTAGCTGAGAGGTAGATGATTGTAACAACACCTGTGACAGCTATTGTTTCCTCTAATAGGTAATAGAATTTGACGATGGATCTGGATCAGTTCTCAGAATACAGCCCTTAAGGACTCCACGGGATGAGGCCATTTATGAATGTGTGGCCTCAAATAATGTGGGAGAAATAAGTGTGTCCACAAGACTCACAGTTTTACGTGGTAAGTGCTCAAGTTCCTGGTTGTTGATGTATTATGACAGCAGTTCTGTCTGTCAAGTTCTCTTTCAGAGAACAGTGTTTTGGTATGATCAGATGAGGAAAGAGCTTCAGTAAAATGTTGGAATGTGCCAAATGTTCGTCAGACAGCGGGTATCTTCTTGGTTCTTTTAGGAACGTCAATCAAGAAAAGAAAATAACAGTGAAAAGAAATTTTTGTTTTAAATGCCAGATGCCTTTTGGCAAGGATATCTAAACAGGAAAATGTATGGATCACTCCATTGCTAGCATCATTTGTGTCTAGTCTTGGTTGTGATTCCTACTGCTGCTGTTTTCTGGTACACACTAACCAATGTGACACTGATGGTTACAAAATTAAAAAAGCTATCCTATGCAAATGTAAGCTAACTTCCCTAAAATGATTGATTGAAAAAAAGAAAGAAAGAAAAGGTGAGATTCCTTCCTTAAAATGATTGATTAAGAAAAGAAAATACACATTTTATGCAAAAAATAATTTATTTCAGTTGATTTTTTTTGAACTGATACCCATTGATGAATAAGATCATATGGCAGATACCTTTCTCTTTTTCTATGTGGCTTATGCAGCCTGTTTAAGCATTGCATGGTCTGCTTATTTTGTAGAGTACCTTTACCATGACAGTGCTGTTGTATAAAATGTGGCCCCTTGCTATATTTGTAGTCCTGATTCTTCAGTAGAGATATAAGCATATCCTAACTGGGAAGCTAGTAGAAACATTATTATGAGCTGGGCAGTGGTGGCACATGCCTTTAATCCCAACAATTGGGAGGCAGAAGCAGGTGGATTCCTGAGTTCGAGGCCAGCCTGGTCTACAAAATGAGTTCCAGGACAGCCAGGGCTACACAGAGAAACCCTGTCTCGAAAAACAAAAACAAAGACAAAACAAAAAACATTATTATGGTAATGTTTTGTGCATCTTTATCTCCTTCTCTATTATATTGTTTTCTTGTTTTATGCTTCAGAATTGTTTGCAAAACTTAGAATAGACAATTTTTCTAAATTCAATTTGACAAAATTTAAGAAGAAATTAACTGAGTAAGAGAAGTTTCCAAGTGTTGTAAAGATGGAGACACCCAGAGAATAGATAGATGCCGGGAGGAAAATTACAAGGATTTTGGAGTTCAGCACTAGAGTTTCTAGGCTCCGGCGAGATGCATGCATGTGCAAAGTCAGATCTAATAAGAAGACATATCAGCTCCTTGCAAAAGTGAGGCTTCTGCCACATTCCTTTGCTGGTGTTCTCAGAGCCCAGGAGTATGGCCCAAAAGTTGAATGGAAAATAGAGTCCCAAACAAAGAATAAGGGATAATGAAAGTCCCTATACTTCAGAAAATATGCTCATTGCAGATTAACCCATAAATGCATTCTTTCACAACCATATGTATTCAATACCTAAAATTCTAAATAATTGCGGCCAATTTCAATCCATGATGAAGCTCAGACAATGAGGGAATAAATCCTAAGTCTTCAGGCTCATAATGCATGACATAAAATGTATTTTAAACTTTAAAATGTATTTAAAACATTTGCAGAGATAAAAGGGAGAATAAAATCTACCAGGCAGCTATAATATCTGGTAAAATAAAATGTAGACAGTTATTAAAATTCAGATGTGAAACTTTAATAGAGTGTTCATCCATGTTTATAGAAGGTGTTCTCATGCTATGGAACATCTGGGTATATGTGAATCTATATGTGTGTGTTTGTAATATAACCAGGCTGGGAGCTAGATTCAGTTTTTACACATCTATATCTGAGCAAATCTCAGATTCATCTGTGATATTCCTCTAAACTTCGAACAACCAATTGATTCTTCTAGCAGGTAGAGCGTGTATTACAAAGGTAAAATAAAATAAATTTAAAACCTTTTTTTTAATCATGTAAGCTCTTTGAGTTTCTGCAAAGGAAATATTAATGTATGTCATTTGCTTGTCTTAATCTTTATTTCTTTCCAGAAGACATTAACAAAACGTTTACAGGAAGTATAATTTTCCTTAGAACTTCACAGGGACTTATGTTTTTCTGTTTCCTGGCTGGCTGGACCCTTGTCACGTGTCCTTTAAATAGTTCATCATTGTGTAAACAAATGTATTTGAAAACTTCAGTATGATCTTGACTTTCTACATGACTGTTAGTCATATGGTGTTCATATGAATGAAAATACATGCTTCCAGTAAGATATTTAATCTTCCATTCTTAGATACCTGCATTTAGCTGTTCTGCAAATATTTCATGAGAAAACTAAAAGGTGACATTGAAATGTGGAAAAGTAGAATGGCCCCAACCTTAGCATTCTTTCCATTGCCTTATCATGAAATCATTGAGGGTGGAATCATCTTTGTTTCCCAGAGTCACCTCTTTATCTTTTCTACATGCTGACAGTTCTTTCTATTACGAATAGTCTTACTAATAGGCCAGCAATACACTGGTGTTTATGTGCTTAGAACCTTGTGAAGAGTTAGGGAGGGGACTGTGTCTGTATTCGAGCTAATGAGCCTTCTTATCGGCTTGAGTTTACTTTCTTGTGCGAATCGTGTTGGCAGATATTCAAGCGTTCTCACACTGTAGGATATGGCGACCACTTTACCCTTGCTGTCCAGTGGCCCTCATCACAGGCCTGTTTCAGCTACATGGGTCATTTATTTCCTTCCCACTTTGCTGACAAATGCCAAAAATGTGCCAACTGTCAGGATGGCTTTTGTCTAAGTAGGATGGATGGAGAGCACTCATTTATTTCAAACGGGCTCCAGGAGAACCTAAGTAATTGGATATTCAAATGTCTGACCTGTGTGGCTAAATGCAGAAGACATTACTATAATACCCTGACCACCCATGTGCACTGAAGGAGCATTTCAGGGACACTTTCCCTCAAGAGCAATTTTTCCAGTTGCCCTCACTTTTAAAACCATTTTCACAGGACAGATACCTTAAGCCTCAAGGCTGACCATGTCCTAGGATGAGATATTGGATAGTTAAGCATATATCCTGTAGTAAGAGGGGCCCAGATGAATGTGGTCATTCAGGTTCTATTATTATTATTATTATTATTATTATTTATTGCCTTCCATTTCTGTTGTTGTGTAAGCACAAGCCCATACTGGCACTAGTTTACTGGCATGTTAGAAGGCTTTGCGTGATTGCTAGATGCATATAGTTCCTCCAGAGCAAGCTGCAAGTGAAGGCTGCAGGGCCCACTAAGAGCTTAGTGAAGTCTGAGGTTTATCTACTGTGGGATACCACTGAGGACAATGGATTAAATATTAGACTTGTATGTTGGTTTGTGCAAGGGTCCAGAAAGTACATCTTAGGTGTAGGAATTACCACCCAAATGAAATTGGTTCTCTGGATCCTGACTCGATTGCCTGTGAGGTTTTCCTGATATCTGCAGGGAAACATAGAAATATATATAATGAAACTAGGAGTGAGCACATTCTACTGATGTGTGTTATCAGCCGCTGGGCAGATGAGACTGTCCTGTGCAAAGTCTCTTCTCACTATTGAAAAATCCAAGAATGTCTGCTGCTTTAGGGCTGGAGGAAAGGGCTCAAGAATTCTTTTTTCCTTTCTCTTAAAGGAAGTTCTAGAATAATTGAATCATTCTTTTCCTTAAATCATGACTAAATATCATACGTGTTTCTTGAGCTTATATTTTGTTTTTGGGGGGGGGAGCTGGTCTGAAAATACACACTTCTCCTTCAAACTAGTAACACAAAATAGGCATTATCTAAATTTCGTGGATTATGTCCAGATATTTGCCCATATACAAATAGTGCCACCCCCAAACCACTGCCAGCACAATATCAGCATCACAGCAACTAAACATAGTAAATATCACGTGGCTTTGTTCATCTGCTCATTGAAAACTAGCTTTTTCATAGAATGCAAGCTGAGCACAGCTTCTGTCTAATATGTTAGCATGCCAAATCTGAGACATTCCATTTATACATTTTAACAAATACAGTTCAGTAAGCGATACTTTTTTATATATCACTGGATATGGGCACCATTAGGTGTTAGACAATGCAGAGTACTTACGCCCAGGTTATGATCATTTGAGCTCCCACACTGGCTCTGTGACAGAAATATATGATGTTCTTATTCAATTTGCCCATGTCCCTGTTCTTTTAGTTAGGCCTCTTTTCTCTCTCTCTCTCTCTCTCTCT
>NW_021620542.1:3116097-3154490 GCF_004785775.1 Grammomys surdaster
TTTTTTTTTTTTTTTTTTTTTTTTTTTTTTTTTTTTTTTTTTTACCTCATTTGTACCGAGAACTCTTAGCTTGGGGATCTGATCAGTCAGATCCCTTCTTGACTACTATTATGTGATTCAGTGACATGCCTAATTCGGGAAGTCAGTTCTTGCAAGATGGAAAAAGCATGTTCCCCTGAAGGTGACTGTTACTGAGATAGTAAAACACAGTGAGCAGTTTGGATGAGACGAGGCAGCATTACATTGTAAAACACAGAGAGATGTTTGCATAATATGTCTGTTCAAAAAAATATAAGCCATTATAGCTGTTGTTAAGAAAAAAGGAACGTGAACAACTTTCCCCATCATTCAGGGAGGTGGCAGTGAAGCCTGTGCCTTTGTGCACAATCCTGCGATCAGAATTAGCATGTTCATTACAGGCTCATTTTATTAATGCCTCTTTTTGAAGATGAACACAGTTGTCCCTGCTGTGAAAATGGTACTTTGCCGTTTATGTTATAAAGTGATCTCGGCTGGGGATCCAGGCTAGGAACATTAAAGAACAAAGCACAGCTGCTTGACTGTCACACAAAAGGATTTTTATGAAAGACTGAAACAAAAGGAAGGGTGGCCAGCACAGAACAAACTTGCTGACAATTATGGTACTAAGGGAAGACTATTTGAAAAAAGCTTATGAAATAGTGAAGCGTTTGGAATAAACTGATAACAAAATGATAACATGTTCCTTTAAAATGCTGCCTCCCTGATAGAAAGAGGTGGCAGAGGGCAGAGTCAGGATATAGAGAGAGGAACTGCTGGCTTACAGCAGTTTGATCTTTAGGACTTAAAACCAAAATTCTATTTGGTGTCATGAAGGCAGAAAGGAACCCCTTTGAACAGTGTTGGGAGATTCCGGTAAAAGGAGAGATTAAATGTTCTTCTCTGGTATGTGTATGTCCCTTGAGGGCTGTCCCTGTTTGCTTGTCATTTCTTCTCATCAGTACTGTTGTTTGGATGGTACATGCTCCTTCCCCACAACCATCATCACATTCTTCTCCTCACCAATATCATGTCTTAAAAGAGAATAAATGCCATTATAAATAATTATGTTCACGAAAGAATAGTTTTCTTCCCTTTACCTCATAGTAAAATAAAATATTTAATGATTTTGAGATGCATTTAAAAGCCATAGGAATGATACCTAATGATTGGCTTAAAAAGATTGAGGCAGTGTTGAACCAAAAAGGAACTTGGTATCATAGTATCTGTCACTTTGTTCATGGCTTGAGAAAATGACATCTAGAGAGCCTGAGATTGTTTGTTCTGGGTCCTACAGCTGAGACCTTTGGAGGTTTATCAGATGCTTTTATCATGGAAGAACTGACATTTTTCTGGCTGTTAAGTCTACAGTTGATCATGAGTGTGATGAAAATTCAGAGTATGGTAAGATAGTATTTCTATGTTGCATCATGGGAGAGAGGAGCTGTGAGTGTGAAAGCTTAGAGGATAGCCTTCTATCAAACAGAGCAAGTGTAATGAACTGTAAACCACAGAGACCTTACATGTCTAAGAAATGATTCCCTACTTGTCGAGAACATGAGGTGGAGTATCAGTCAGGATATTCCAGAGAAAGATAACCAGCAGCATTGCCAACAGAAATCCCAATTGTAAGGTGTTGGCTCACATGATTAATGAGTCTGACAAGTCCAACAATCTGCTAGGTGGGTTGGCAAGCTGGGCACCCAAGAGGCTGGGTGGTATGTTTCTAGTCCCATAGCCAGCAGGCTTGAGGCCCAGGAAAAGCAGATGCTTCAGGTCATGTGTGAGTAGGAAAGTCTGGTGTTCTGGTTTGCAAGCTCGAGGCAGAAAGAGTTCTTCCTCGTTTGTGAAGTACTTTCCCGTTTTTATTTAGTGCTACCCTAACATTAGGGAGAGAGATCTATTTTACTTGGTGTCCTGAATTACAATTTAACCTTGTTCAAAGCAATCTCACCAAGAATATTTGAAGAAATATCTATGCAATCTGTGACCTATACAAGTTACCCAAACTAAGCCATCACAGATGGACACTCTAGTTCAAACTGGAATAAAATATCTCATAAGACAACTGGATTAGGTGATTTATCTATGTCAATGAGGAACAATACGATGAAGGTAACAGAGACCATCTCTGTGAGTTGGAATTTGCAAAGGAATTTACTACAGAACTTAACAATTCATGTCAGTTTTACATAATGTTTATACTTTAAAGCTGGATATTTAGCTAGATTTCACTAATAAAATTGGGATGATTTTTTTTAAAGAAAACTTCAATATCATGGCTTTCAAAATTAGCTTTATTTTAAGATACTAATTAAGATGCAGCTTTAAAAGTTATGCATGCATAATTTATTGGGATTTGGGGCACAGATATACCAAATACCTTATCTCAAGCTTAATTATCAGAGTCCTAATTACATATTTTCTTAGAAGAGCAAGCAACTTATCTTATCCTATTAAAAAACAATGAGAGGCTGGAGACATGGTTCAGTGGGTAAGGGCACTTCCCATATATACAGGAGCACTTGAATGCAGATACCAGCTCTTAGGTAAAAAGCCTAGTGTGGTGGAAAGTGGAGACAGGAGGTTTATTGGAGCTTCCTGGCCAGCAACCTGGTTCGTTAAGATATTTTGTATTGAGGGATCAAGGTAGAGAGTGATATAACAGGCCTCTGTATAAGTGGGCATAGTCATGTTCCTTTTCTTACACATGTTTATACCTCACTCCTATAACACACACACACACACACGCACACACACAAACATGAATTAACAGCCACACTGACACACTAAATTAAGTGATACAATATAGCCCCCTGAGAAAACTTTTTGATAGAGGATATTTTAATCTTTTTCCTCTTCCCCAACTCCTCCCAGTTGCTTCTCGACTCCCTACTCAGCACACTTTGTTTGTTTTTCTCTTTCTTCTTAAAGAAAGTGAAAAGCAAACAAACAAAACACTACATAAATCCAAGAAACACACAAAAACTCACAAGACAGAAATACAAACAAGCAAAATACCAGTAAAGCAAACATATGCCAAAACAACAATAAGCATGGGCCTTTGTGCTTAAAATATTTTATTTGAGATGGTAAGAAAAGTAAGATTAAAAGTGTTTTAAAGATTTTTTTAAAAAAGAAAAAGTAAAATACTCTTAACTATGATCTTTAAAAATTAGTTTACATTTTCATTTATATCTTAAAAGTTTCATGTCCTTTCAATATTTTTAACTGTAACCCTTGATGGCTAAACTTTATTTTTTACATTAAAAATGTAAAATGTAAAATGTCATTTTAGCATCTTTGTCAACATTTAGCTTATAGGATGGTTTTAACAATTAAAATATTTTGGTGATATGGACTGGTGTTTATGACCAGGTTATATTGACCATGCTATGTATTTTCACAAAAGTAGTCCCTTTATCAAGCTATAATGGTGACACACACCTGTGAATCCAGCATTGGATTGACTGCGGGAAGAGCAGTGTACAGTAGAGGCTGAGGCAGAAGGATCACTGTAAGGAGACTGAGGGAGGACTCAATATCTATGTCTTAGGAAAGCGTATGAAATAGAAGAAAGAAGTGTCTGGCAAGTAAGAGTAGAAATTTAATATCATTGATATGAAGATGTGTGTTCAGCCCTTGTACACTCCTTGACTTTGACTGCCTGTACATCTGTGCACTCTTATGGCTAGCCAGAGATGTGATATGAACAGGGAAACTGGACACTGACATTTCATTAGAGGAGCAAAGGAGTTATAAAAATTATGGGTTTTAATAAATCTATTTGTCATTTTTCATGTTAATACGTTATATAAGTAAATAAAACATGTGAATAAAATATTTGTACACATATATATGCACAGGTATAAATGTTTAGTTTATGAGACATATGTTCGTGTGTGTGTGTGTGTGTGTGTGTGTATGCACACATATTTGGGTGACATGTTTAGCTTCAAAATATTCTCTAATTTTGAAATTCTCTATTACTTTACCTTAATTTTATATAGTCTTTCCATGTGTGTAACCACTATTACTTTTTTCCTGGCCTACACATATTTCCAGAATTTATTATTCACCCAGAATTTGTACATAGAATGAATATACACATGGGCAGATAAATAGAATATCATACATACATCAGAGATAGCCTGGGCATGAGTTATCACCAGCTATCTGTTCTCCAACTCCTTCACTGCCTAAGCATGCCTGTTCTGGAACTTGCTGTGTAGAATGACTTTGAACTATGAAATCTGTATGGCTCTGTTTCCTCAATGCTGGGATTTCAACTATGTACCACCATGTCTAGGCCTAAGATTTCCATGGGCACTATACATCAATATCCATATCAAAAACCTGTATCTTCCAGCTTCAAGATCTGGATCAGAAGTGGGCCTTTATTTCTGAATTGTAGTTTATTTCAGATTAAAAGTCCAAATAAAACAATAGCCAAGTAATAACAGCTAACATGATATAGGTATCCCTTATTCAACTACAAATACATAAGGAGCATAGTTAGCTGGGTGGGATCCTGCCCTGAGGGAACCATTCCCTTAATTTGTTTATCTCCTTCAACACAGGATTCAGCTCCATTCCACTTCCTGGTGCCCCTTCAATAGTTGAACCATATATTTGTATTTTTTTTCAAGCTTACTATCCTTAATCAAAGCACTCCTCATAAGCGTAAACCACAGAATAGAATCTAAACTTGGTTGATTTGAGCTTCCATTGTCAATGCAATTAATCTGAGTCTCTTCACCTTACCCTTCAGCAGACAAGGTCATAAAGCAGGCTCATTCTTCACCAAAATATTACAAGAACAATATCTAGGCCATATGCTTATCCTCTGAAACCTATTGGACCTGACTACCACAGTTCAAATCACCCTCAGCACCGCTGTCTTCCATATTCCTGCCTGAATGGCCCCCTGAGTCTCACTTAAAGCATTACTTTGCTTTCAAAATCCAAAATCCCCAAATTCACATTCTTCAATACAAAAGCTTGTTCAGGCCTATCACAGTAAATACGCTATTTTCAGTATCAACTTTTCTCTTAGTTAGGGTTACCATTGCTGTGAGGAGACACCATGACCAAGGCAATTCTTATAAGGGATAACATAACTGGAGCTGGAATACAGCTTCAGAGGTTCAGTCCATTCTCATCATGGCAGGAAGCATGGGTCCAGGCAGACATTGTGCTGGAGGAGGAGCTGAGAGTTCTACATCTTGATAAAAAGACAAAAAAAAAAAAGACTGTTTCTAGGCAGTTAGAAGGAGGATCTTGAAGACCAGCCCCAAAGTAACACACTTCTTACAAGGCTACACCTACTTCAACAAGGCAAAACTTCTTAATAGTGTCAGCCCCTGGACCAACCATATTCAGAGGAGATCGGGCATGTTCAGCCATAGATGACCATATTCAAACCACCACACCTTACTTCTCCCTTAGGCATACCTTCAAATGCTCTGATCTATCAATGTGACTGTGCCTAGCATACAGGACTATATGGGGTTCATAATCCAATAAACGTTCAGCCTGTCATGAAGTAGCATAGGCCAAGAATTCTGGAAAGAAGTTTGTCTATCTCTTAACACCTCTCTCTCTCTCTCTCTCTCTCTCTCTCTCTCTCTCTCTCTCTCTCTCTCTGTGTGTGTGTGTGTGTGTGTGTGTGTGTTCAGTGGATTTAAAAATCAGCTTTTTCACGTGGAAATAAGATAAATGGACACTCATACATTTATGTATTTTTTTTACTGCAACTTTGGAAGTCCGATGATCAGTTATTGTTCAATAATATATAATGCCAAGAATTTTAGCTGACCCACATAAACATTTGTAGTGAAGACCATTTATAGAACATCTCTGTTTTCTTCAGAATCCTTACATGTTAGGATTATGCAGATAGCTGCCTGGGTCACATACATCAAATTTGGGTCATACTTAAAATATATTTGTATCACTTTCTATGTTGGACACAGATAATAAAACCTCATTTAAATTTACTTATTTTTCTTTGTAAAAGTATTATCATATTTACATCTATCCATTTACTCTTCCTAACTCCTCCCAGGACTATCACTTAGCAATACTTTCCTGTCTCTATAAGCCACCTAGTCCAATGTGTTATACCCATATACTCTTGAGTATATATCCAACCAATGCTGCAAAGTTGATCTACCTTGAGCCACATCCTTAAAGAAATGATACTTTCTCTATCCTAGTAGCCATCAACTGCACATAGCTCTTCCAGTGTGGGAGCTTCTGAAGCATTGGCCCTTCCATGTTGGGAATGTTGATTGGCTTGATCTTGTGCAGATCCTGGGCAGTTATGAGTGAAGTGTGCAGTAGTCTTGTCATGTTGAGAGAACACTGTTTTAGTCTGTTTTTTCCTGACCTCTGTCTTATACAACCTGCTCACCCCTCATTTATAATATAATCCCTGAACCTTGCCATGATATACATGTGATATACATGTCCAAGTTTTAGATGATCTCTCCAAAGATATTTTTTTATACTTTGACTAGTTTTGAGTTTTTATATTAACCATTTTCTACTGCACAAAGAACCTTCTCCAATGAGGTTGGACTGTTGCACATAAAAGGATTGTTTCATTTTTAAATTATTTATCTTAGCAATTTTGGTGCAGGAAGTTATTGAACGTCAATCTATTATTTTAGGTTCTGTAAATACACAATCTTAGATCACAAATTTTTCTTTATTCTTGACTCATTGGCTGGGTACACTGTCCTGAACCTCTTAGTCTTCATCTATTTTGTCTATCAAAAGAAGAGAGTCAGAGGACCTGCTGCATGTTGCAGTGATACCCAGTCAGTGCATGAGGTGACATCTATAGTCTCTAGTAAATTTGCTTACTCAGCAATGTTGTCTCTTTGTATGAATTTGAATGAATGCTTGAAATCTTCAATAAAATACATAAGTCTGTCTGGTTTCGATACGAATTTATTTCTTTACATGTAGCTTGTGATTTTGGTTAATGTAGGGAGGCTTTTGCAAGCTGTGGTACCCACAATCCAGCTCATACTGTTATATAGGGCACTTGCCTTCTGACCTTCTGAGTGGCTACAAAGCATTCTATCAATGTCACAGCAAGATTAGAAGACATATGAAGTCTCAAGTGTCAGAGAAGTTAAGCGTAAGCAGTTCCTGCAGAGTAAAAATGTTCTAGGAAAAAAACAAATACCATTATTTGGAATCTACTTTGTTAGGGTCGTGAGAAAATATGATATAGTATAAATTAATTACTTTCAATGAAATCTTTTGGTCCAGCATGGTAGACAGAGCACACTTTGGTAGTAGAGGCAGACAGATCTCTATGAGTTTGAAACATACCTAGTATGTATAGTGAGTTCCAGGGCAGGCAGGGCTACATAGCAAGTCCTTGTCTCAAAAAGAAATATATCTATTGTTTCTCTTCTAACTTATAGTAAAAGCTTTTATTACTGCACTTAGTGTTTTCTGTTTCTGTCTCTTGCTCTAGTTAGAGTTAACAAAGTACATGATAAAATATGAAATGGTCTTAGTATGTACTAGTAGAATATCTTAAAGTGTCCTCTCTCCCAAAAGACTTCATTAAGCAAAATTGATTTTTGTAATAAAATGTTTATTAAAAGTGACATAGTTGTTTTTACCCTTAAGAAGAATCCATTAACATATACTCTAAAGCAACAAGCACTTGCATAGATTATGTTTAAGGCCTATTGACTTGAGTTAGAACCCTAAGTCTTATGGGTTCTAAGCATGTCCTCGTGTGTTAGCATGATAGATCTACATGGGCAGCTACCATCAAGTCCATTGTAAATGGCCATAATGCAATAGCCAACTTACTGTGGGCCACATTTTTCTTTGTTGCAAACATATATTAATAAAGGTAACTTTCACTAGTTCTGTGGTAGTTGAAATTCTCTCAGCTTGCAAAGAGAATTCTCCCAGCATCATCTTGGTAGAAGAATTCACTGTGACTCAAATGATTATTCTTAATGATTTGCTTTAAAGTTCCACAAAGAGCTTGGGAAGACATTAAATATTGCCTCATTAGGACTAGGATTTTAGATAATGTTGTCTTAATTCCCTATTAACATGATTAAAATCTGGTTATGATAGCCTAAAATTAAGGATTTTTTAAAGTACACCTACACAGCTTTATGATGGAAATGGATGTGGTATATTTTTGTGGTATGTTTTGATCATGCCTGGCTGTCTGAATACAAAATAATTATGTTCAGCAGCAGCTCTTCTGTCTTTCATTCTCTCAGCTACTATCATAGTCCCAACAACCTGTATGGGAGCCGTAGAAGAGAAGTGATCTGACTAGAGCTAAAACAGAATGAGTACCAAGCATAATTTGGATCTAGGTGCCTTCCAAAGACCCTGTACTCCTCAGACTTGATTGCTGTTGTTTGTAAAAATTTACAACAGTAAGAATTTTCCAATTGTTTAGATAAAAGGATCTTCTAACATTTTCCCAGGTTTAGACTTTACAAAATCTGCTTCTGCCTCTATAATTGGACCAAATGTTAGAAGATCCAAACTGTGTTATCTGTGGCTGACGGTCGAACTTTTGGGTAAAAGTTTCATATCTTTCCTTTTCCACCTTCATGAGGCAGCACAGACTCAGGACTTTGTGTGTGTTGATGATTCTGAATCTCTACATTTCTAGCAAACACTTTAGCCTTGTATTCCCCTTCGGTTTATCAGTTAATTCTGCACAAGCAGCAAACATTGATGTCTCTGTGACAGCACAATACCTGTTTCTCTGATAACTAGCCTTCATCTGGTAATTTAAAATTTCTCCATTATAAAAAATAAAAACAATTTTTCCCTTTTTATTCTGTCACCCTGTTACTATCTCTGATACAATTTTTTTTAAAAATGCTCTGGTTTAATATAATATTTTCATGTACTTTACTCATAAAATTTGATGGCACTTTTATAATTCATCGAATTAATTGTTGAGCTATTTTTATGAATTACTATTATCTAATTATCAAAGTGGGAGCAACAAGTGAGGAGAGGGGCAGGAGTAGTTGGAACTAGTTCCTTATATGATTCACAATATAATAAATACTTAAAATTTCTTCAGATACTGATGAAAGTACATTTTACCTATTTGCTTATTCAGGGTTTTCATGTTATTGCAAGCAAAACAGCAACAATAACAATGACAACAAAATGAAATAATCCCAGTAGTTAACACTCACTCAGGAGGATTGAAATAGGAGTTTGTAGGGATGGGTTTTAGCTTGTTGTGCCTTCTTTATGTGAAATTCAGTGATGTTGACATCCTGGAAATAGGATTACTCTTTTCAAGAGAGGAGAATCTATGTGTATTTGTGAAACAGCTAGGGGAAAACACTGGCATTCAGAGACTCTAGACCAGATTCACACTTTAGGGCATTCCAGTTTCTTGATTGTAGTTCCATCCTTTTTTTACTCCCTGCTTCTTGCTGATCTCTGATCCTGTAGGTGTGTAAATGTTAATGATACTGACAAAAGGTACAGGGAAAGATCAGCATCGATAATTCATTTCTCTCTCTCTATTTTGCCATTCCCATGTAAAGGATGGAGGCATATGAACAGCGCTTTAATGAGATCCTTGAATTGTTTAAGGGATATTTTACCTCATCTTCATTCTTTTACTCTGTAAGAAAAGAAAACCTTGAAATGAGATTATGGTGTTGTGGTATGAAAGAGATATGGGTGGTTATGAAGAAGGAAATGAATTCCTAAGTTACCATTTAAATAGTAACAAATATAGACCTTAATGCAGATTAAAAGCATGTTTGAAAGATGCATTTGATTGTTATGTAGAGGTGTCTTCATGGTTAAGAATACTTAGTAGTTTTATTCCTTGCATCCAAATGTCATCCCACCACTGTCTGTAACTCTAGTTTCAGAGGATCTGATTGATGTCCTTTTCTTGCCTGGCTTTCATGAAATCCTGCACTCAGGTGGTGGGCATAAGCTCACACAAAGACACATACACACACACACATACACACACACACACACACACACATACACACACACAATATAACTTTATAAAATACATTTAATTTCTATTCTGTTTTAGTAACTTCTTTATTTTTATAGCAAGTTAACTAAATAAAGAATAGAAAGACAATTCATTATGCCACCCATATAGAATCTAAGAAGTCTACCTCATAGGTCTCTCAAGTAGAATGATAGTTACTAGTATCAAGGATGGAAGAGAGTTAGGAAGCTGTTGGCCAAAGTTTTCACAATTTTAATTAGAAAAAAAATATTTGAAGAGATCTATTATAATAGAATTTCATTTCTTTTTTATTTTATTCTTTTTCTTGAAAACTATATAAAAATATACCATTCTTTCTACAAAAATGCTAACTCTTCATGGTAATGTATCTATTAGTCAGATTCCATCATTTGCCCAATTTATATAGACCACAAAACATCATTCTTTACTGCCTACATACATATACTTAAATGTTAAATTTTAAATAAACTTTTAAAAGGAGAGTACTTAGATATCTCAGAGGGCCACAGGAAGTGACAGGATCAATTTGGAAGTTTCAAAGTTGGAGACTTTGCTGTGATAGTATTTTATGATCCTCTCACTTTCCCATTAAAACCTCTGGATGATGGAGATGACTCATCTCTCACAGAATGTTTAACAAAGCTAAGAAACTGGTAATATCATGTTTCAAAAAATGTTCTGACACTTTTTGTGGCTTTATTAGAGAAGATTTTCATGTAAATGAGCACTACAGAATGAGTTATGTGTATTCTTCTTAATTATGTCAATTGTTAGACTTGGTGAGCTCATTGAAAGTTGTTATTTAATATTTATTACAGACCAGGGGTGATGATATTATGTTCCTCAATCACCAAATATTTTACTGTTCTAGTGAATGGTTTCATTTATTTATTTATTTTGTATTTGACAGCTTGAGGATTTAGTTTTCTTTCTCTGTCTAGCATGAACAGCAGTGGAGCAAGCCTTGAAGGTCTTACTGTTGAGAAAGCAACGTTAAATTCTTATTTTAGGCAGGAGCATCTGGAAATTAAGACTGCGGAAAGCAGCAATGAGAAGAACCTCACAGTTAGACTCAGTTGGACAATTCTTCATTATACTGACAATTTAATTGGGTGTGAAGAGAAATGGCAATTTAAAATCAAGGCCTTTAAGTGTGACAACTTCTTCATTTGAAACTTAGTTCAGGAAAGAAAAAAACAGAAGGTATATCTTTGGCTCCCCATTTAGTTATTTTCCATTTAACTTCTCCTCAGATATATGTGACTTTTAGTGGCAACTTTTGCAAGAGCCTGAAAATAAGGAGAAGAAATAGAATTTAAAATTTTATTAATATACATGAAGACATGCCTTTTGTTGGTTTTTGTTGTTTGTTTGTTTGTTTGTTTGTTTGTTTTTTTTGAGAAAGGGTTTCTCTGTCTAGGCTTTGCTATCCTGGAACTCAGTCATTAGATCAGGCTCAGAGATCTGCCTGCCTCTACCTCCTCAGTTCTGGGATTTAAGTCCTTACCACCATGACCAGACTTATTATGAACAGACTAGCCATTCCGCATTTAATTATTTCAATGTTCCAAAGAACTGTTTTTTTCATTCAAGCAGTCTGTGAAAATAGAATTAAAGGAATCAGAATTTTTTTAAAAGTACTTAAAAGTACTTTTTTTCTTGTTCTTAAAAGTGAAGTAAATATTGCTTATTCAGGAAGAAAGAGGTTGTATCTGGATAATCTAAGCCAATGTCCTTGTTATCTAGTCAGGCATAGATACAGTGCAGGCATTTAAATGTTAGCTAAAAACACCCATTTCTATAAATTTTATAATTTAGAATGATCTAGGTGATGTATTTTGTAGCCTAATAATAGGAACTAGAATCTTAGGTCCAGTTCTGTGCACACAGTTGATAAATAGCCACCAGGTATTTCTTGAAGACAATACAAAACATCTTTCTTCTGAACAGTATAAAACTCCTCTGCTGATTCAGTATCATTAAGTGTTCATAAGACGAGTGCTCTCTAGAAGTGCTCTTAGTAGAAGCACCTGGTAGGTACCCTCATTCCCTTCATGCTCTTTTCTTTTCTTAGAATTCTTTCACCAAATTTCTTCTGTAATTGTCATTCTTAGCTATCAATTTCTTGTACATTCCGTGTCACACTTCATGAACTGTTAGCTTATTCAGTTTTACACAAGATGGAAGCAAGTATCTGCCATTGATAGAAAGGGACAAGGTGAAAATAAACACCAGATAGACAAATAATTTGAGGAAAAGTTATAAAAAATTAAAGAAAGGTGAGTCCCAAGAATATTTGAAAAAGTGGAAATTATTTACAGTAATTATCTCCAATTAGACCAGTACAAACAGAACTTGGTCTTGAGTGAGTCTTGAGTGAGCTTCACATGCCTTCAAGAAGCTTGTCTCAGCAACACACCGTGCAGTTGTTCTCAGAAAAGTTTGTTACAGGTGAATTGTTAGGATTTCTAGCCAGAGTAACTTAAAGACACTTGTTAGATCACAATAATAACATTGTCTGTCTAATTCTCATTTTGTACTTGACATTTCCTTTTAAAAAATAGGCTTTTAACCCTTATAACTTAAAGTAGGGTGTCGGATTTTATAAGAAAAAAACCCTTCTTGATAAGAAAAATTTTTAAAAGTATTTCTCATTTTTACAGATTTGTTAACCATATCCCACAGCACATCCTCCCTATTCTTGTTATTCTATATTCACTATGTTAGGGAATGAGAGGTCAATAATCATTGTCCTCAGTTTTGAGATGCTATTCTTTCATATAGCAGTCTTAAAACTCCAGGAAGGGGTACCAGATATCATTCCTGTAAGGTGATAGCAATGCATATTAGTGCCAAATGATGGCATGAAATTTGCAGGATAGGTGACATTTTCAAAGTAGATTTTTTTTTCTTAGTTTATCTCCCATGTTGCAGTGTGATATCTCCACATGCCACTGTGGAAGGAGAAATCTCATGTGGTTGAGAGGATATGTGGTCTTCTCTCAAGGAGATACCTCTAATTGATTATTCAACACCAAGTGCTCAGCCTTTTAAATCATGCACATTTCAGGCAACACTGAAACCAACTTAGTAGGCTGTACATGTACATGCAGAGAACACAAACACATAACACACCACATACACCTCATAACACACACACACACAACACTATACACATCCCATACACACATAGTCTCGGATCATTCTGTATTCACTGCATTAAAGATTGAAAAGTGCATTAATCATTATGCTCAGTTTTGAGACTCTGTTCTCAAAATCTGTGTGTGTGCGTGTGCGTGTACGTGTGTGTGTGTGTGTTTGTGTGTGTGTGTAACATAGACTATGAGACTATGGATTTGATGGGGCATGGGCCAAGTAGGATGACAGAAAGAGGAATGGAACAAAATGATGTATTTATGTTTTAATTTAAAAATTTGAAAAACAAAACAAAAAGAATGTGAAGTTTCTTGACATCTGTACTGACGTAGTCACAGTGGTTTCTATGGTCTGGATAAAGAGAAACTTCAATTCTGACATAATTAGCAAGTCAGAACTTGATGTTGGATAGAAATTTTAATGTTATTGCTTACAGAGAAAATGTATTTGTCAACTTCAAAAGTTGCTTGATTGACTCCTTCTGATTAAATATAGATGTTATCTTTGCTAACTTTGAAAAAGTTTGGGAGAAGTCTTTAAATAAATGGATATGAATTATTTTTAGTGAAAATAACTACAGAATGTTTTGATAAATACTGCGTTTGAGCCCAGATTAGCAAACTTTAATGCTTTCTCATGTAAAAGATTGAACCATCTGTAGGGGTATCCTTAGAAATGAAAGTATGGGATTAGTATTTCCCAATAAAAACAAATCTTTACTAAAGGAAACTTTTTTTCCTCTTAATTCAAATTTTTAATGCACAGTCAGAGTTGTTTTTCATTTTTAAAATTTTAGGTTAGGCAAAATAAAAAAATAAAATCTCTCAGATGGTGTGTAGATATTTGCTGGAAGTTTTTATACAGAACATCCGGGTAGAATGGCCTTGATCTTTATAGATGTTTTCTCTTCTGAGGCTACTCTTTAAAGCAGTGAAGACGAATACCTATAAAAATATGTAACTCAGCTTTCAAAAAAGAGGAGTGGCTTTTTCAAGACACTGCGAATGGACACTGTCTACATCTAAGGCGATAAAGGAAATTATATGGGCCTAATTTAGACTTTTCTTATTTCACGTTT
Organism: Grammomys surdaster; assembly: GCF_004785775.1. Lineage (NCBI taxonomy): Eukaryota > Metazoa > Chordata > Mammalia > Rodentia > Muridae > Grammomys > Grammomys surdaster. The sequence goes on from NW_021620542.1 coordinate 3,130,380, forward strand.
AAGTGGATGGTATACCTTACTTTTTTATGACATGAGCATCCTTGCTTTTCTATGAGTATTTTGTGGTTTTTCTGTGCTTTTCTTGAAATATTTGGGCCAATAAGGTTTAATTGCATGCTCATCGAGCAAACAGACTTGGAGGTATTCTCTGAGCAGTGGACTCCCACAGCTATCATTAAGGCTAATAGGAGGTACACATGTGTACTGAGGAGAGCATAATACAGGCTTTGAAGCTGGGGTTCCTAATTGCAGGCTTTCTTCAGCTGTGCTCAGCTTCAATAGCTAAGCTGAGTTAGAGTGGTCTGAAGTGTCATTCTTGGTAAAGCCCCAGAACATTATCAAAGCAAGCTGCCAGTGATCTATAAACTCAGACAAAAGAAGAGGCAGGGAAGGCTCAAGAATGGATCCCTTCCTCTAGAGTGGCTTGAGCTGGCTTACCTCAGAAGTTGGAAAAATGAAAGCCCTTTTGTTGGAGGGTGTCCTATCCTGGGTGACTTTTTGGTGATGAGTGTATTACTTTGACTTAGGCTAACAGTTGCAGGAGATCATTATCTTTGTAAAGCAGTGCATAGAACAACATCCAAAATGACATAACATCCTGAATTTTCCTGTGCCACCCATGTCTTCCTTTTTCTTCAGTAAATCTCTTTGTAGAAATAGTCTTGTAAGAAACTATGGATCTTGTAGAAATGTCCCTTGTAGGTTTTATACAGGAGAAGTCAAGTGACTAACTCCTGAAATATAATTGTCTTCTCTATTAAAGTCAACTTGCATTCTTTATGGATTACAGGTCTGTAAAACCATTCTCTTGCTATGATTTGTTTTTAACCCTTGAGTTAGTGCTCATGGTAATTTCAGTCATTTCACCAAGTGTTAAAATTAGAGTTGCCTGGTGCTTGTGTTTTCAGCTGAGGTCAAGCATCACAAGCCTTTTGTGCATTTTTTTTCAGGTAATACCAATAATTTTCAGCTTTTATCTTCTCATGGCCAGGTACAATTCTGTTTCTATTAAGATTCCCTGGCTCACATTTACTCTGATGAGAAAACACAGGGAATAAGAACAGATTTTCTAAGGAAGATGGGACAGCCTTTATCTGAAAGAAATGAGACCCTTATTGTTGCTTCTGGAAATACAACTTAAATCTTTTTTTTCAATACAATACAATATTGTTTTATACCATATTTCTATGTGCAAGATAGAATGTTGGAGATAATACAGTGTCACATAGCAAAGAACTTCAAGAGATAACATTATACTTGCTGCCTAGTTCTGTTCAACTATGAAGTCTCACTTAAATTTAGGGAAAAGTGAAGAAATAACTGACTGGAAGCTGCTTCAAGAAGACAGACCCTTTACTTATTTCAGAACACTCTTGTTCAAATTGCTGAGAATGTGGAACACAATTCTTCTAGTTCCCTTAGGGTGGAATAAACAACAAAAGTAGTTATGAAGTTGCTTGTGTCCCTGGGGACTGTCATAGAGGAAAGGGTTAGACTCAGCTGTTCATTCAGAGTGAGAACGTGAAGTAGAGGGTGGGAACTATCTGCATGGGTCCCTTAAGAAGCCTGCTGGTCTAAACTTTATACAATTCCCTAAACTACAATTCAGAAATAGAAGTAAATTGTTGTTTTCAAGGGATGCTGAAGAGTCAAGGAATTAAATCTAGGTAAAAACAACAACAACAAACAAACAACAACAAAAACAACAAAACCACCTGGCAATGATGACTGAAATTTGACACTGCTATGAGCTTTTAATCTACTCTTTGATTTTAACTTGTACATTTTACTAAAACCAAAAGTATAAAAACTCTCACCTAGTTCCTGAAAAGCACTGTGTTTGAAGTGCTTTTTCAGGGAAGCAAAACACATAATACACTTTAGTATTTGAAACTTCAGTGTTTGTATTGAGGGCGTTCTTTGTGTATCTCTTGGTCTGTCCTGCATTCTTTCTCCAGAAATGGAAGAGTCCACAAGGCTTAAAGAGTACAACTTATTTTATAAAACAACTGAAATGACTTCATTGTTATAAATATATAAGCTTTGTATTTTTTATTTAGCCCATTCCTCAAATCTGTATTTTTGCTATGTATGAGGCTGGATATGATACAATACTAACACTTTGCCATAAAATATAAATAAACACAGCAAAACTGAAGTCCTTTATTAACTGATCCAGTTTTAGGAATTTATATTACCCAGTAGAGAGTAAAATATAGAAACAGACATATTAATTTGTTGCTGTGATGGTAACACTTTCTTTCCTTACGGAATTTTTATTGTATAATAAATGAGTGTCAGTGGTTGTTCACAGAAATACAACATTCACATCACAGTACACATCAACATTTAAAAAACACTTATTATAAATTTAAGTAATAACACTTGAAAAACTGCTAAGCAGTGCTAAAAGTCTTTCATAAGAATAATTTGGAGGTTTTTTTGTTGCTTTAAATATAGGCGTTCTTAGCTTTAAATACACACAAATACACAGAAGTACAATCTTTCTGAAAATACTCCAGACTTAAATCTATGAACATGCATAGACGATTTCCTCATTCCCCATGGGAGGCCCATGTGGCAGTCTGCTATTTGTCTGAGGATTGCTTTTGCTAGGGTCAATCTCTGTAGACAATGATATACAGATTTGAAGTTTAAACATAGGCTTTCTCTAATTGATGAAGCACATGGAACCATATTGTGTGTTGCCATGTTAGAACACACAGGTGGACCAACCCAGAGAGGTACATGGAGATGTGTTATCAAGGACTTGCACACTACAGAGACTGTGTGAGTGTCTGTAAGATGCTTAGATAATATGTGGATGAATTTAATTCCAGCAACATGACTGCTTTGACAAGGGATTACATACAAAGACATGTGTGATCCAACTAGAATGAAGACATACCACACCCCTTTAATCTCTCTGGCTGGAATATAGACATGCCCTTAAGACGGTTTTAAGGTAAAATTAATTTGTAGTAGAAAGCAGCCATGTATGACAGTGAAGGGTAATTGAGGAGCAGACAAAATGAAAAGTCATAGAAAGATCTGATACAATGAGTCAGAGATAGGATATGTACATCTCCCACGAGAACAGCACTGGAAATAGAGGTGACATAAGAGACCATTGTAGAAGGAAGGAGTGCAGAAGGATCCTAAAAACAGCATCAGAATGAGTTATATAGGCACTTAAGAAACTAGGATCTAAGAATCAGGCATTGATGATTAGTTGTTAGTCAGTAATTAATTTTAATGGTTAATAATTTCAAAATGACAGATCCGAAGTGTCAGGGTTTTTGCTCCTGAAGCAGGTATACCCTGACTGCTTCTGCCTGCTGTCACCTTCAGTTAACCACAGGAAATGACACTCAGGAAAGACTACCAGATTGACTCTCACATAAATACATCAGACGTTAGCTCCTTAACAGAATCATTTTTTCTTTTGTATACTAGTGTGAGAAGTGACCACTTTCTATGGGAACAGCATGTCCTCCGTAAAGGATGGCTCAGTATCTCCTAGTAATTTCAATATGCTCTCTAGTCCATGTCAGTTGTAAAATCTACAGCATATGCACATGATTTTGACGTCTTTTGGCAAACTGGAGCACCAATACCTCTGCTGCTTTAGATCTCCACATTTCTTGCCAGGGGTTGGGAAGGTTCATTGGTTAACTATTGCATGGCTAGTGTTTATTGTAGGATTTTATTGCAGATGTAGAATGTACCCTGTTCTCTTCACTCAGGAGAAGAACACCTACTTAGTATACTGGACTGAAATTATGGAGTTCTACTGTCTTCTCTTGTGATCTCCAGGATGTAAGGAAGTGTCATCTGTACTCAGACGGTCCCTTTAGACCTCATGTGCACCAATGCATCTCTATTCTCTTCCTGTCTCAAGGGGCCCCATTAGGCACTGCATTCTTATCTTTGCTGACAGTGCTACCATGCTGCTATAACTTGTCTACCGGAATCCCCTGGGTTTCCATTAACTCATTTTTCCTTTCTCTATCATTTCTGACTAGTGTGCTCCTGTGCCATGGTTGACACAGTGTCTTTGTTTGTCTTTCTGTTTTATCCCCAACTCTTTAACTTAATAATTTCCTTTCTTCATTGAATAGCCTCATAAATTATCTACCCACTGTCTCATTCACTCTCCTCTACTTAGCTCAGATACCGTTGCCTGGCACATCTTTAGTTTTTTGGAGTCAATTTTATACATCGACTATTGGATTCTAAAAATAAACACATATTCTCAATGCTCTTTGAAATGTTTTGAAATGAAATGTAGGGATGTAGTATTGTAAACTGTGAGTACACTTGCTGGATGAAGTGTTAAGATATTCTATTTTATAGAACGTGCAGTGCAAAGGACCAATACTTGGTAAATTAAAACATCCTTTGAAAGCACTATGATATACTCATCTTACTCCTCATCTCTTTGCTGCCTTCTGTTTTGGAGTCCCTGTCCTCTTCGCCCTTTAGTGATGATGTTATGGTAAGGATGTCATGCATGAGTTTCTAGGCTCACAGTTATTTTTTATAATTACAGGCAACATTCTTAATTACATGAACGGAATCACAATTACTTGCTTTGAGTCTTTTTCTTTTTCAATTAAGCATTCAGCTTTTTGTTATCTATGGGGTTGTGCCGTGGAGAGGAAAAAGTTTCCATTCATGAAGGATTAAAAAATTACATCTTGTTTAATATGAAGAAATTTCACATTTCAGGTATATTACTAAATAATAACACATTTGACTCTCCTAGTATTTTAAAAAGAATAAGTCATGAGCTTAGATTAAAGGGTACATAAGAGTTCACTTTTAAAATATAAAAGCACTCTTCTTGTTGGAAAAAATTAATGACATTACCTTATCTCTGAAAAAATATTTTCAGAATGTTAGCAGCTTACTAATAAAAGTGATTTCTCTGAGGTTTTTATATTTTTCCTTCTCATAAAATGCAACACTACATGTTGTATGGAACTTAACAGAAGTTATATGGAGGATTTTAAAAAATAAATCAGGAAATAAGATGTCTTCTCCAAACTAAACAGAAAAACATAGAATAAATATGTTGAATTAAAGACTTTCCATACCACATATAATTATGAATAAAGCCACAAAATGAAGTCAGTAAGTAACTTGGCAAGTGACCTGTAAATGAAATATTTGAGTCAAGAGTTTAAGTGATGTGTATTAGTCTTACATATTCACTAACAGCTGGAGACACACAGTGTCATTTTGGTATAAACATAGAATGATTACATTTTTATTTTTCCCAAAAAGGGAGAAAATGAGAAATAATTAACTTAAACTCAGATATAGGTAGACTGAAATAATAGAAAAGAAACAGATTACAGGACATCAAAGACTTTGTGATAAATCAACAATGAAAGGCAAGCAATGTTGACCAAAACACTTGACTTTCGGATGCCTTAGGCCTTTTCCTCTGAGACTCAAAATGATAATAGCCACTCAGTTGCAGTGTTTACTCTGTTCTGAACATGTTAAATTCTTACTTTAGTCTGTGATACATTGTGTAGACTTATAGATGGGTACACTAGGTGTTATTATTTCACATTCCTGTTTTTAATATCACATGAAGTATGCTCAATTCCTGCCCTTTTATGCCTATGAACACATTTTGTCTCTATACCTGTCCTGGGAATTATATTTCTCATTTTCCTAATGAGGATCCTAGGGTTCATTGAGTCATAGTAACTCAGATAATAATCAAATGGATGCACATAAATGGTGGTCTTATTGAACGTTTTTGTGCTGATTTTTCATTTGAGAAATGTGCCAAATTTACTCTCTCCAGTGGAAGATATTGTTGGGGTTAAAAGAGCAATAATATCAAATGATTAGAAGAACAGTTTCAAAGATTCAATATTCCCTTCCATATCTATGAGTTATTATCAAGCCAATTATTTTTAGTACCTACAACCCTAAACATCTATTGGTAAATAAAAGTTAAATAGTGAAATCAAAATTAGACTTTATGTTTAACTTTACACTAAGTGCCTTCTTTGAGCAGGGATGCTGTGCAGTATGTTTTTGTATATAGATAATGGGACAGTTTCACATGCTTATGATGTTTCTAGGTCCTAGCATCCAGTATATTTCGAGCATCCTGCTGTAGACTTATCATCTTTGAATGCAGATTATCTGAATGGCAATCCTACCAGATGGCCAGTGGTTTCCAGAATCTGCAGATACAAAAATTAATCTAAGATAATTATCAAAACTACAAAATGTGGAATAAATCCTTGGAGAAAACCTTTCTGAGGTGGCTACTGAGTGACAGAATCCAGAGCTGTCATGAAAACATGCTTGGCATAGTACACCTAACCAAACTACATGAAGAAGCAAAACTAATACTCGTTATTTTCCAGAAGCATCAACTTTATTTAGAGATTTAAAGAAGAAGGGTATATTTAATATTTAAATAATATTCATAAAGTGAGTGTAAATTTTGCTTCAATTTTATATATTAAATATTATGTGTATGTGTGTGTTGGTATATACATATGAGTACAGGTACTTGTAGAATCTGCAAGAGGGTGTTGGATTTTCTGGAACTGAATTTATAAGGTGTTTTGTGCTGTACTATGAGGACACAAGGAATTAAGCTCAAGTCCTCTTTAATATCAGTATGGGGTCTTAATGCTGAGCCATCTTTCTAGTCCCATCTCATGGACTTTCATGATGCAGTATAATGTCTGACACGTTTGGATGTTGTGGATAGTTACCTTTAACTTTTATTTGCATGACAGTGATCTGTTCTACACTGTTGTGGCTGATGTGGAAATCATGGAGAACCTGTTTTTCATTTGGTTCACTCATGAGTTACAGCAGACTATCACCAGAGTAGGGACTTCAGTCTCATCCTTCCTCCCTTTCTCCCTTCCCTCATTTTTCTTCTTTCTCCCTTTATTATTTTTCTCAGCTGTTAACAATATATGTGATCTAACTCATTCAGACTAGGGAAACATAGCCATAGAAGCCTCCAGAAGTTTGAAATTCAAAGCAGTATTTCTTTCCTCCTTTTGTTCATTAGATAGGCACAATTCCAAATTCTACATATATCATTAATTTCTCATCACTAGTCTAATGAGATGATTAATCATGACTAAGCATGATGCATGTTCTACCATACTGTGAGCAATGCATACTCCCAGAAGCCATGGAGCAGGATAAGAGCCAAGCCAGAGGGTTTGGGAGAAACTCTGGAGTCTAAATATTTCCCAGTGACTCTCTGGCGACATTCCACCTGTTGTGGATGTATAGTGACCTTCAAGCCAACCTGAAGACTATGCCCTGCTGATTGGAACTCTAGTGCTTGGAAGTGAGTTTTTCACCTTTTTGCCTATTTTCTAATTGGGGATGCTTTATGGCATTTCTATTCTACTACAAGCAAACTCCTTTGCTAATGTTTTACATTTTATTCTTGAATGATACAGCTGAGTAGATCATTTAAATTACTTATTTTCATTTTAGGATATACTTTAGTTCAACTGTTTTGATTATGCAGGTTAGTAGAGGAGTCCTTGGGTCTGCCTTTTGCTTTGAAGTGTACAGATGTAACTGAATTTTTTTTTTTTAGAAATCTTCTGTCTTCTAAGCTATATGGACAATTGCATTGTTCTTAAAATGAGAGGCATGGTAGATTTCATGGTAAATATTACTATCTTGAGGCTGGAGAGATGGCTCAGGGGTTAAGAGCACTGACTTCTCTCCCAGAGGTTCTGAGTTCAATTTTCAGCAACCACATGGTGACTGACAACCATCTGTAATGAGATCTGATGCCCTCTTCTAATGAGTCTGAAGACAGCTATAGTGTACTCATATACATAAAATAAATAAATAAACCAAATATATATCATTGATATATATATATATATATGTGTGTGTGTGTGTGTGTGTGTGTGTGTGTGTGTGTGTGTATGTATGTATGTATGTATGTATGTATGTATTTGCTGCCCCAGAGTGACAAGAGCTCTCATATTAATTTAGTTGGATTATACTTGTCACATCAAAATATTTGTTCTTCATGAAGTTCACCATAACATGAGCTCATTCCTTAAAGTCGTTAGTGTAACCCTAAAATTATAGATACTATATTTGTGCTTTCTATATTGAGATGAACGTTTGCTTATATTGTCTGTATAGACAATCTCTCCATGTCCATGTATCATAACAACATACATATACTGAAATTAGTCTTGATTATTCTCTTCTATAAGCATTAGATAGAGACTTTTCTTATCATTATGTTATAGTTGGTTTATAAGTCATTTCACTGAAATGCTGATTGGATCAAATAAGGATTCTTTTTTCCTGAGGATCTTGCCTTCCCTATATAGTAAGGGATGCTCACATCACATCAAAGAGAAATCATGATTAATCAGTGAATGTGATTAGGTATAAAAAAGAAGTTTTAATGAACTCAAATCTGTCATAATCTAAACAGTGTTATTTGTATTTTGAGTGATATTCCTGGAACTTGTCAGAAGAGGTGAGAGATAATTATTGTATTTTCATAAATGTTTATAGTTTATATTTTAACATAAATATATTTATTTTGGAATTTTGGAGTATGATTACTCACTTAACTTCATGCCACTGTTTTGTCAGCTGGTAAACTCTTGCAACAAATCCTTGCAATCTGGGATTGCAATGCAAGTTTTCTGACTTCATGCTAGTGATATTCCCATATTCCTTGAAATCATAGTTTCAGGTTAATCTTATACATATAAATATATATGTATGTGTATATATATAATATATATATGAATATGTATGTATGTATACATACATATATGAGTTGGCTTTTATTTTTCCTGTATACCTTGGTCAAAGAGCTTAAAAATGAATATTTATATCTGTGTAGATATAGGTATGTATCACGGTTAAATTTGTATACCATTAAATATATTCCAGTAGTTAAGTAAAATTCTGCTCAGCACTTTCAGTAAATATTAAATTGTTGACTTTAATGAAATTCAGAATCTACCCTTTCTATATTGTTTCAGTGTTGCTGTTTTAAGGAATGCAGAAACAATTTATGGAAGTGGAATGTGTCTTACTGAACAGGCTGATTGAATAATTTGTTTGTGGTATTTCTTGTATTACAAGTTCTTCATATGCTGACCTCAGCTGAAATGTATACAAATACATACATACATGTATCTACGATATGTTTATATTATCTTTCTATTGCATTGCTGGAGGAAGTGGCAAGAACCTTGTATATGCCAGGTTCTTCTGCAGCTCCTTATCTCCAGCCTTCATGTAATATATCTAGCCCTTTTATCACAATAAAGTTATCTATTGGTTACAGATATCATTCTTGTCTTCATATTTCTGTCCTGTATCCTGCAGTTCCTTTGCTACTTTTTCTTGCTTTGTTTGCTAAAACACTTTTTGGGAAATATGTTTTTTTTCTGATAAATCATATAGTTAATATATGACATTTCTGGCTATTTCTAAGCCCTGATAGCTTTGGCTGCTTTGTGGGCACTTTGGCACTTCCTAAGCTAAACTTTGACACCTTGTGTTTCACTCTATGTTTCTTGTTAGATTTATTCTGCCATTTCCCAGCAGAGGTAAAGCACGTACTTTGTGTCAGTTTCCTTTATAAGTAATAGCTACTCCTGGATTTATATTCTAAGTGGATTAATCATCTAATTGTATGCTGAACTTTGGTGACTGTAATTGAGAGCTTCTCCTTCTGAAATAATTGAAGTATTTAATTTAGGAAATGGGACTTGGATGTTAAGGGCCTTTCTTTTATTCACAGCATGGAGAAATGTTCTCAATAGGTGAGTAAACAAAGGCCATGCAGCTTTAGAGTTATTCATTAATGACGAGAAGACTGTCTGTGAGGACGTAGATCAGCGTTTCTTCCTACACCAATTTTAAACTGTGGTCTGAATATGTTACCATATTTAAGAAATGGTATATTAAAAAACTCTTTTCTGTTTCAATTACCGTAAAAGCAACCTTTTAATCAAGTTTAATCCAATAATTGTGTATGTAGTTCCCCTGCTGATGTTAGTAAGGAGTAATGAATGATTTTCCTAAGGTTGAATTAAGCAACTTATAAAGGGTGAAACCTATGAAGTCAGTGCAATTTCATTAAAATCATTATTAGTTTCTGGTAGGGATTATAATATACTTTCTGTGAATGCAGATTGGCTTTCAGGTTGTGGAACATTATTTATGATTAAAAATCCCTTTGGGAGAGTTCTCACTAATCAAGGCAGCTTTAGTTACTGACATTGGTTGTAGTATTTCTTCATCTTCCAATAGCATCAGTCTGAGGAAGGTTAAGGACTTCATTGGTGGATTTGAATTAGGGAGGTTGATGATAATGGACTATGTGATGCATACAGACAAGAGGAAATTAGAGGTATAATGAGAACTTATACAGAAACATATATACATTTTGTGAGTATCAAGTTTACATGATCATGTGTTTATGATTATTTATTTATGAGATTACATATTTTTCTTAGTTTGGATATTGTGCTTACTTTGAAACGATATTCAAACAAGTGAGTTTGTTTGTTTGTTTGTAAAGACAGGCAGTCTCTTCTATCTAAAGTTTTCTGTGGTATCTGAGCACATGCTACTATTACCTGGAGATCTTGAAGGAGGCCTTTTTAGGTTTATGTCACATACAATGTACTGAGCCATCCCATGTTTTAATAATATACATTTAGATGTTTATATATTAAAGCATTGTTCAAGTTCGGAGTTTGCTGCTATTTCTTCAGTAGGCTCAACTACAAGCTTATATTTTATGTTACCATATTTATTCACTTAACCATTTGAACTGTTCAAATGCTCTTCTGAAATATTTCAGGTTTAACTATGTCTATGCTGTCCCTGACACCTCCTGTCTTCTGTGCTGTTTCAGTCTTAGAGGTTGCTGGAGAAGAGCAGGTTTCTCAGGCTTACTTAGTCAAGGTACTGTGAGATCTCAGACATCCTGGGAGGTAAGGAAGCAGTGTCTTAGTGAAGTGGTATCTTTACAAATAAATATAACTTGAAACACCTTATTTGAGAAAATATGTCAGTAATTCACAAGCAGAAGTGTCTTCTTTCTCACAAGTGTAGATAGCCAGTATTCCTGGTGCTCTTTCTCTATATTTTTGTTTTGTACTGTATTTTAATATTGTGCCTCTGCACATATTTATAGATGCATTTTCCTGTTCGCTACTTGGCTTTTTTGCATACTGCTAAGAGCTAGTACTTGCATGAAGTGTCCCAGAACTGCCAAATTATTCTCTGCCCTTGGATGCACTGCATTGTGTCATGAATTTGAATACCTAAAAATTGTTTTCTTTTGTAGACTTAGACCCAGTTGAAGCCTAGTTGTGCAGAATTTTCTCCCAAGATTCTCAGATATAGCATTTTTTAGCATTGGTGCTTGATGTTTGTCTCAGAAACAAAGTACTAAGTGCATGATTTTCTAAGTTGTGATTTTCCCTAGTTATAGGTATATTTCCTTTGGAAAATTCTGTGCTAATATATAAAGATTTTACTGTGATCAACCAGAAAGACTAATACCACCTCCATCAATAAAGAAAAATGTATCCCATTCAAAATGATTCTGTGATGTGGGTGATAAGTTCTGATGATACTAAAATTTGTATCAAGTTAGTGAAAACCTGTTAGTTGAGCACAACATAGATTCCTGGGAGGAGGGAATGTCAATCATGATGTTACCTCCTTCAGATAAGCCTATGAGGAGCAGGTATGTCTGGGGGCATTTCTTAATTGCTAATTGATAGAAGCATTCCCAGTACACTGTGGGTAGTAGTATCATACTTACATAGGTGGGCTTTCGATATATAGGTCAGCTGAGCAAGCCAACTTCAAGAATGTTGGAAGGTCCACAAAAGAAAATTAAACATGCTCTCTTGGGTGTGAAATTAACACCATAGATGTTTCAGGGAATTTCAGCGTATGTTTATATATTTTATCTTTTCTCTACTTGTGGAATATGACGGTGTTGCTCTTGTTAGTTCTAAAAAGAAGATGAAAAATGTGTAAAATATATCATTTAACGCATTTTCCATTTTGTTTACAAACATGAGTTCTTTGTGTCTGTAAACCAGGCAGCTTGAGAAGAGAGGGTACATTTTTCTTTTAAGAAATAAGAATAATTCAGGATAATGGGGATGGAGATTGTTCGGTGATTTAGGACACATTCTCTTCTTGCAGACCACCCAGGATTTACCTCCCAAAACTCACATAGTGGCTCACAACCATCTGCTACTCCAGGTTCAGAGGTGCTTATGCTCGTCTGCCATCCATGGACACTAGACCAACAGGCAGCTCTCATGCATGCATCTAAACAACTCATACATACTACATTACAATAAATCTTTGAAGAAAACTAATTTTTTAAAAAGAAATACCTGTGATATTGGATTATATTGGCTAATGAAGAGGAAAAAGAATTGCCTGAGTGTTGCTGCCAACTCGGATAGATTTTGTGGTTATATGTGGTTATGCCACACAGCTTTTGGGAAATCTAGTTCACACAGTCCAAGTCCATAGCGAATAAAGAAACACAGTTCCTTGGGAACATCAGTGAGCATGAAATTCATATTGATTTAATGCCCAACAGAAAAGTGTTCTTTTCAGAGATAGAGTGTAGTTCTGAATGTAAACTTAAATGCAGTTTTTATTTACCTTTTTCTCCTTTATTATCTCTTTGTTCTGTTATTCCTCCCTAATATTTGTTTTTATTCACTTTTTGCTTGTACTATTTATATGAATACAAAATGCTAAATTACTTCTGGAATAAGACAAATGTAAAAAAAATAACAGAGAAAGACAGACAGACAGACAGAAAGAAAGAAAGGGAAAGATTGAATGCCATGCAGAAAGGAAATAGGAAGTTCTTTTGAACTGAAAGGTAAAAGGAGAAAACATAATATCCATCAGACTAAAAATTACATATTGGAGTCTTACTGTGTAATTGCCGCTCTGTCTTTGTCTCCATTCTCTTAAACTTCTAAGCTGTTTGTGTGCTTTTACAAGCGAATGTGTGTGTAGTGTACATGCCTGTTGTATTTTTATATGTGTTGCCATATTATGGTGAGTGCATATATGTTATGCATGTGGTACCAGAGATTGACATTGGGTGCATTCTTTATGTATTCTACCTTTTACATTGAGGCTAATTGCCTCCCTTGAACACATAGTCTCTTAATTTGGTAAAAAGAGCTAGCCAGCTTGCTCTAGGTATCCTTTGTCATTACCTCACTAGCTCTAAATTTTGGGAGGCTCGTGATGCATGTGTAGCATTTAAGTGGATGCTAAGAATCCAAAGTTCATTGCTCTCTCAGCCAACTCTACTCATTTAAATTTTTTAGGCTAAATTAGAATCTTTAATAAGCATATAAAGTGTTAACTCAAAGACTGTTTCGCTAGCATTAAGTCTAGGAAAACAAGAAGGCTCTCCTTTAATTCCTGACTTTGGGATTAAATAAAAAAAAAACAATTAATGACAGTCATTTGTAATGTATGATTGTAATTAAACAATACAGTTGCTTCTCTGTATTACAATTGATTTCTTTGAGCAAATCTACCATATTTTTAGTGTAATTAATAGAAGCCATAAATCTTTGCAAGCTGTTTCTATTACAGCACAGTAATATAGGAACATGAGGTTTTAGGTTGACATCCGGTTAGATATTTAGCTGAAGTGTGTTTGCACCATTTAATAAATGTGTCAAATGGAGTCTGGTCACAGCACTTTAAAAACTAAAGCTGTCACAGATTTGCTTATTGTTCTAGTTTACTTTCTGTTTCTATGATAAACACCAACTTGAGAAAGGAAGCGTTTCTTTTGCTTACAAATCTTGGTCTCAATCCATCAAGGAGAAAAGTCAAGGCTGGGGCTCTAAGCAGGATCTTGAAGCAGAAATCACAGAGGAATGTTGAGTATTGGTCTACTTCCCCTGGCTTCTTCAGCCGCCTTTCTTATGTATACCAGTCCCATCTACCCAGTGATTATTTGGATCACAGAGGACTTGGACCTTCTGCATCAAGTAGCAGTTAAGAGAATGGACCAATGAGTGCTGTGCAGTGTAGATTGCACGTTTTAATTCTAACACTCAGTGATGCAGAGGCAGGTGATAAACAGGATCTCTGTGAATTTCAGTCCAGCTTTGTCTATATAGTGAGCTTCAATACAGTTAAAGCTTTGTAGAAAAAACCTGAGACCCCACCAAAACAGGAAGGAAGCAAGGAAGGCAAGGAGGCGAGAAAAGAAAAGGAAAAATGAAAATGTTCCACAGATTTGCCAGGAGTCTAGTGGACACAGTGCCTCATGGCATTACTTCTTGGGTATGGAACCAGTACACTGATCCTTCAAATCCCTCATGTAGAGAAGGTAGTTTTCTGTAATAGTTACAGATTTATTTAAATTGGATAGCTTAAATGGAATGAAACTACTAAAAATTATTTAGATGTTTTCATCCAAACTTCATTAAATGTAACTCCTGTATATAAACACAGTGGCACCATTCTATTTATTAAATATGCCATTTAATGGATTATCAAATTTTGTCTAAATTGCAAGTTTTTTTCTTTAAGATGGTCAACTGATATATTTGATCAAATCTCATTGTTCAAAGTAAAACAGTGTTTCTGTCTCTCACTTCAAACATTATTTCCATTCCCCTACAGGGTCCTGTTGTATATTTGTTACTCTTTATGTGAGTGACACTAGTTCTCAGTAAGTCAGACCATGAGCTGTACTATAGTAAGTACTTGGTTGAACAATGGAATGTGTTATGTTATCTTTCTTCCCCCAATCTTTCCCAGAGAGAATTAAGAGTAATTGTAACATTTTTGTCATCTTTTTGATGAGCCATTATATGAATAACTAATGTATACATGTTATGTATTAGGATAAAGGTAACGTAAAAGATATAAAATAATTTTGATTTCTTTAAAGTAATTAATTTCTCTCATTATTGTAAATTACTTCAAATGAGTTGTATCACATTTATGATGAGAGTTAAATATGCTTAGTTTTTCTGATAAATGTGCTTTTCCAGCATATTTACATTTTTAAGAAAATCCTCCATTACCTCTATTAGCTCCTTTCTAGAACCCTCTTGCAGTCTTGCTCGTGACAGCCTGCTGCAGGCACAGCCTGGAATTTCATCTGCTGGAGTTGGCTGTTACAGTGGCTGTCCTGCAGAACACTCAGTTGTTTAACAAAGTGCATCCACAGAACACTGAGACTCAGGCTGCTGGGCTGGTGTGCCTCGTGTGAAGAGACTTTCTCACGGTGGTTATGGTGTAGGTGAAGATAAGTAGCTCCTGTCTTCGAGGAGGGATTCCTGGTGCTAGTACTTCTTCAGATCAGCTTCCCTAAGTTAGTTTACCTCATTTTTCAGGCATGAATTAGGCTACATGCTTGTTGAGAACCAGACTGATCTGCATGATTTCCAGTTCATAGAACATAGGAACCATTTTTCAAAAGGTGCTGTGGACTCAGATTAAATTTGAAATAAATTTTATATAATAGATGATAAATAAAATTAAACATTCTTTATATGAAGTATTTGCATTAATGCTGCCATAAATTGTTGCCAATAGCTTTCCCAGACATTGGCCTGTAGCATTTCATATACATGGAACAATATGATAATATACACACATGAAGTATATATGTCTATAAATATACATATGAAAGATCACTTTCTATTCAGGTTTTCTAAGTCCTTGTTGACATCTGCATGGAAATTGTTGTTAAGTATTTTAAAATAATTCATTTTTTAGACATACACATTTGTATGTGTCTGTGTTGTGAATACATGCATGTGAATGTTCGTAACTATGGAGGACTGAGACACTGGACCCTCTGGACCTAGAGTTATAAACCACTGGAGGTGGGTGCCAGAGATGAAACGTGGGTCCTCTGGAAGAGGAGTAATTTACTTCATGTTTTTACTCTAACCACTTACTCCTCTCTCCAGCCTGTCATACAAGTTCTTAAAGACCACGATGGTTCTACTGCTCTCTCTAATTTGTGAATGCCCTGTGTGGCTCTCTAATGTCTAGCTGTCTTTCTGGTGTGTGGTCTCTTACCAGTAGTGATTAGCTGTGTCATTCTCAGTTCAGCATTTTCTGGACTCTTCTATTACCTGTTGTGTTCAGTTCAGAAGAGTAAGCACATTGCACCATCTCTTGTGTGCTAAAACTCTTCTGTTGGCATTCTTTCTACACATTTTAATTGAAGTCTATTTTATATAATTTGTAATACATGAAACAGCATGTTTTAAATGCTTACCTAAAAATTTCAATCAACTGTCAAGTTGCTCAGGAACTGTTTCTCTTACATACTGAGCCATACAAGCCATACTTTTAATACTTTGAGAATGATGATTCATAGTATGCTTGGTTAAGTAAGCCTTGCTTGCCATGAGAGGAGTACTTATTGAAATTTCTGTGTAAGTTTCTATTGTAAGACTTTTGTCCCTTTCCTCTGACATGATTTCAAATGTTCCAGTCAAACTTGTAGAAATGACTGAGTGTCATGTTTTACATTGATACAGTCTAGCAGAGGTAGTAAAAATTTTAGATGCTTTTTCATTTTTAGGTGAAACTCATTAAAAATTTGCTCATTTGGGAAAGTGAAACCTCATGTATCAGCCATTGGTTTTTGACTTTGATCACAAATGAAGAGTAGGCAATGTTTGGGGCATCTATTCCACAGGAAAAAAAAAGCAGCTGTGCACATTCCTCCATTAGGGTTAATCACTCTATTTTTAATAGAACATACTGATTTTGTGTCAGCATTTGAGGAGTTAAACATCAAGAGCCTAGAAGGAGGACATCACATTTTGCTAGGTGCCTGGAATATCAATAGTGTTCTATCTGGCTCAAAACTCACATAGTTTGTTCCAGAATTCTTTTAAAAATAGAATTTCCATGTTAACATTATTGTACTTTAATACCTTTTGACCCCATGTGTTTCATTTTAAAGTTATTTTGATTACTATGTGCATTTACAAGGCTGGACCCAAAAGAATTCTATAAAAATCAACCTGCTAACCAAAATGTATTTATGTGCTGCCCTGCTATTTGTGTTTAAGAATTCTCTTCTTGAAAAGAACGAATTAGACTTATTTTATTAATGGACATCTGGCACTTTAGATTACACTTTAGGGCCGGAAAGCTTAATCAGTAAAGACAGCTCAGATTTAAGGCTTGATTTCAACTTGTACCCTCTGCTTGAATGGAAGCTCTGTGATTGATAGATCAGGCCATGATTACTAATCTCGTTTGCTCTCCCTGCTCACAGAATAACAACTTGTTGCCTTCAGACTTGATATTTTAGTCTACTAGACAACCTTATGCATTTGATCGTTGGAAATTCTTAAAATAATCTTTAATTAAAGCACTTGGAAAAAATTTACCCTCTCCTACATTCTTTCTCCTTTTGCTTCCATTTTCCATAAATTATTCTGTTTCATTTTGATTGCAATCAAGCAGCTATCTTTTGAACATTAAATCAAACCTGCCAATAGAGAGCTACCTTGGATCAGTCTGTAGAAGGACCAAAGTCAAAATGAAGCTCAGGGAACACTTAACTGAAGTGAGTGAGCAGGCTTTTTTTTTTTTTTTTTTTTTTTAAGCTTAAAGAAGGTTTGAGCCATGAATGAGAACCAAATAAGACTTTTAATTACACATGGTCCTAATCTTTTTGGACTGTAATTTACAAAAATCCCAGTTGTAAGTGGAATCAGATTGCTAATCAACTAACTGTAAAGTTATGGTGTTTTTCTGGGTTCTCAGGTGGGTACAATATAAGCACAAGGCTCTTTATAAAGGGAGGCAGGGGGTTGCTATCAATGACACAAAGGAGAAAAGGTGAACTGCCCTATGCTGACTTAAAATGTGAAAGGGAGAATAAGCCAACAAAAAAAGTGGGCACTGGATCCTTTCCAAAGTAACTTCAACTCTGTTCCTGTTCACATACCTGCTTCATACTGTATAAAACTTTTACCTCTAGCTTTCTGACATCTTTACATGTATTGTTAAACTACTGAGTTTGTGACTGCTAATTATAACAATAAGAAATGAATTAACTACCTTTAAAGGACCTCAGTGAGCTTAGTAAATCCCAGTGCAGATCTCTAAGAGTATTTCCTTGTTTGTAGTCCACACACCTTTTCATTTCTTGCTGTTATTACTTTCCTAATTCTGTTGAGTACCGTTGAACCCACTATATTATGCTTGACCCAAAATAAAGAGGGACCCCTCACTATACTCCAAATATAATAATTTGTAAATATTAAAGCTTCTGCAAAAGAATGGGAGGAAGCAGGGTAACGATGTCATCCCCAAACCTGGAGTACATGTCCATTGCGTTTTCATCTTCACATACATCTGTGAAACACTTGCATTTTGAAGTCTAATCGCAGAAATACAGAGAGGATCTCAGATAAGAATACTTTGGGGAATTCAACAGCATCATTCAGAATGAAAAGTCATTCTCTGTCACATTAAATTTTTGTTTTCTTTTTCTTGTTTTGTTTTGTTTGACACAAGGCCTCACTATGTAGCCGTTTCTTGCCTTGAACTCGTAACATATCTAGCTGCCCTAAAATTCATATAAATATGCCTTTCTCTACTTCCCAAGTGCTGGGATTAAAATGTGTGCCGTCACACCTGACACAATTTTTTTAAAATTTTATATGTGGATGAAAATGTCCTAAGTAGGCTAATGAGATTGCTTAGTGTGTTATTTCCTCAAAAACCACATGGTAGAATGAGTGAACTACATGTATAAGCTGTCCTCTAACCAGCATGTGCAGACTGTATGTGGTACATGCATGCCTTCATACACAAAATAAAAACATAAAAAAGTAAATTTTATGAAGAAATTACATAATACTTATACATATCTAATACTTAATACATAATAACGTATTTAAATGTAAAATGACAAAAGTATTTTTATTTTTTTAAGTATTTGTCATCCTGGCTATGTGTTCTTAATAGACCAGCTGGTTTCATCGGTCTTCATAAAAAGCAATTCAACCTTACTATGGTTATGTAGGATACAAATAGTCCATGTTATGGCGATATGCAGTTTGGAAAAAGCAGTGTTCATGATTTCAGTAAAGTTTCATGAAGACCAACAAGTGAACAATTGAAAGGAAGTGATTTCTTTTAATGTCAATATGATTACTGTCCAGGAAACTCCTCAATTGACATTTTCCAAATTTGTAAATGTGCAATGGAAAAGTGCAGCTAGCTACTACAGGACTTCAGTAATGTTCATTCCATTCTACAAAATGTTATAACAGGTTGTGTGGGCTTAGCTCAGGAATCAAAGGAATGTGTTCAATTTTCATTCAAACGGAAGTATGACTGTTGATTTCTTCAGTGGTAGACATGCCAAGGCGTCCAAGTACCAGGACGCTATCCAAGGCAGGTTTCTGGAGAGGAACAGTCCCTGCTGGGAACTCACTGTCATCTACAGAAGTTGGATTGCATTCTGAACTCCATGTTCTAGTTTTGAAGTCACAAATAGCTTATGCTGACAGTAAATCCAGACACCAATGAAATTAGGAATACTTTCAGCATTGTTAATTCAGATTAATAGAATTGGGAGTAGTAGGTTCAAAGGTTTCAGTTTTTTGTATTATATTTTATTGTTGAAATTTTCCTACATTGTGCAAAAAAACATGATCCTATTAGTGCCCCCATTTCAGTCTCCAACTAGTGCAAACATTTACCCTTTTCTTCTTCATGTCCATTTTTTTTGGATAGTCCATGAAATCCAATTTGTACAGGGGTTGTCCACTAGACCATTGGATGAGTACATTAGATGAGCATTGTATGCCAGTGATTACACTCTCAAGAAACAATGGTGTCTTTTCTTCCAGCAAGTAGTAGCTTCTAGTAGCTCCTCAGTAAGGTGTGGGGCTTGGAGAGTATCTCCCTCAACTATTTTGGCTGAATTAATCTTGTTTAGTTGATTACAGATGCTATGAGTTCATGAATGTAATTGTCATGTCATATTCAAAACATAGACAATCATAACACTTCTCCATGTCTTCACATTTTTATATTCTTTCTTCCTTCTCTTCTGAGATGTTCTCTGAGCTTTGTTGATGGGGATGAGGTGAGAAAGATATCTTATTTAGGGTAGAGAAACCAATATCCTATTCTCAGAATTTTGACAAGTTCATTGGTCTCAACATTTACTATTACACCGTCAGATAAAACCTTCAGAGACCACGGCTAAAATCAGCCTAAGTATACAAACATGAATATCTAAAAGGCAATTTATCAAAAAAAATTGAGTAGATTTTGCCCTAATGTCTGTAGTCTCTCAGTCATGGCCTTTTGACGAGGTTTACAGTATGAACTCTAAATGGATCAAGGACCTGAACCTAGCTCCTGGTACTCTGAAAGTGATAGAGGGAAGTAAGGGAGGATCCTTCGACTTGCAGGCACAGGTAAGGACTTTCTGAGTAAGTCTCCTCCAGTAGAACAGCAAGTACAACTCGCCATCGTCAAATAAGACCCCATGAAAATGAGAAGCTTCTGTGCAGAAAAGAATATAATCAGCTGCATGAAAAGTCACAGAAAGAACTAGCATCCTTGCCAGCTACTTTTCTGCCTGCTGATTGCTGTCTAGAATATACAAAGAACTGAAAAAACTAAACAACCCAATTGAAAACTGGGCTACAGAACTGAACAGAAAATTCTGAAAGGAAGAAAATATAAATAGTTAGGAGAGAAAACCACTCTCAGCATCCTAGCAATCATTGAAATAGTGCTTAAAGTGCTTTAAGGTTCCATCTCACCCCAGTCCCAATGGCATCATAAAAAATACAAATGACAGCACACGTTGGTGTGGATGCATCAAAGGAAATTCTCCATACTGTTTGTGGGAGTATAAACTACTGCAGCCATTTGACAGTTGCTCCAGATTTTTCTTCATAAACGAGAAATAGATTGGGAGTGGAGGTTAGGTTCATATTTATCCTTGTGTGTGTGTAAGTGTATGTGTTTTTTAAGACTACATTTACCATTGGTAGGCAAGTCTGAAAGCAATGGCTCTCATGCTCACCTTTGTACTGTGTTTCAAGACTATCTAGTTTCTTTTATTCTTTGAATGATGTTACATGAGCTTTAGTTTGCAGTATAGTTAGGTATAGATTGTAAATATCACTTGGTAAGTACAGTAGAGGGTAGGCTTCTCAAAAGAAGCAGTTGTGCTGATGGTTAACAATTTCATTCACCACAGTTATGTGCAAGTTTACTTAAATAACAGTAAAATATTTCCCACATCAGAATGATGTTGATTTCTTTTACTTACATATTTCTCAGATTTTTATATCATGGCCAAATGTTAGGTAATAGTAACACATCAAACATCAATGGATTTAATCTTTATATTATTGCTCATAGCATCCTAATTACACTTCCTTGTACAAAAACATAAACTTTTAGGTTCCTCATTGAAAATATTTATGTAGAAGGTCTGAATTATGGCACATGAATCTTTTTTGTACTGGTTTATAAATTGAGCAATCAATCGATCAATAAATAAATAAAGATCAATATTTGCCTAAGGTGACAGGAAAAGCAGAATATGGCATTCTTTCCATTAGCTGTTATTTCTATTACCTGTCTTGTGTGTATGTGTGTGTGTGTGTGTGTGTGTGTACGCACATGTACTGATGATATTCTTCATCCTAGATATACAAGTATACTTTATTCTTTCAGATATAATATGTGTGGAATCTATCTTGTCATAGCATTCACTTTAGATTGACATATACATGTACTTCTGCTAAAAGATCATCATTTCTTTGATTAAAGCAAAAAAAAATTCAACAACATGTAGCTTATGGAAACAAACCATCCATTTCTCCACCATTGTGTCTTTTATGTCTTTTTGCTTTGGAGGCCGGGCATCAAAAATACATTCATTATTGCAGTTGTCATGAACTTAATATGACTGTGGAACAAAGAATTATCAGGGGTAAGATATTTTTCAAAATGTAAAGACTACAGCTGGATTCTTATTCCTGTCCATTCTAAAGATACTGTGGCTAGCCTAATTTGTATGGGCCCACTAGATCATGCCTAATTGAGTTAATGAAGCTCTTCTGTAGCAAGAACCCTCCAAAGGAAAATAAAAACACAGAATCGAATTTCAGAATGCAAATTAGCTCAGCTTTGCCTGCTTCTACTCTCATGAGCAGAAGTCACAGAGTAAAAGAAAATCCTTCAATTAAAGCCAATTACTATACATAGTCAAAGTTCAGGTTTCCCTAAGACTGTCAGTAGGGAACAGCATGTGTTCTTTGGAGGCCATTTCTTGACCCTGCCTGGGATACAAAGACCAAGCATTTACTGCTTCATTTCAGTGACTTAATTGTTTCAAGTATCTGTTGACATCATTGGGAATTTATGACTTTCATCTTCCCAATGAAAACATATTGAGTAAAAATATTGTGTGGGATAGTGGCGATTTATATTTATGGGTCATTATTTAAGTTTAGTCCCTCTCACCAAGTGGCTTGTTCTTTTCATGTATCACATGTCTCACACTTCTTACTCACTTGGCTGTAGACACCCTGTGCAGGTTTGTGGGCTTTAAATCTAAGCCTATGTTTATTTCTCTTGTGTTGTAAGAGAAAACTTTTCATCTATTAACATAGGAAGCTTTAAGGAGCATAGAATGAGTGCATGTTTCTATGTCTGCTCATTTTCATTTTAATTACACTTTTTCAAAATGTGCAATTATTTTTAACAACAATGATGGCAAAATTCAGCATACATGTATTTTCTTTTTAAGTATTGAAGTTACTGAGTCTAGAGAAACTTCGATATTGTTATAAAGCTAGTAGGGATTCTACAGCAGTTAGCCATAAACTAAATTCCCAGAAACTTAAATAACCAAGACTAAACTCTTAAGAATAATAATGATGACATGATTTATATGTAGCACCTTTACAGTTTTTCTTACTTGTATGTAGTCAAATACTCTGAAATTTAAATTTAACCTGCAGCCTTTGGTATCTCTACACTTCTGTCTTGTAATAAGTTTGGCCAAGATGTTCTTTTGACTTTAATATATCCATGACATGTCGTAACAGTATCATTAATTGCATAATACCTAAAGTATATGTATGTGTATATTATAATAAATATGCTAATAAGTATATTAAGAATGTAAATACTTGAATTTGTATATTTTAAAACTCATCATAATTTGTCAACCATTCATATCATGCTCCAGTATGGTTTCTTTGATCAATAGATATTTTTAAAAATTGTATTTTCAAGCTCATAATTTGGCAACTATTTATATCATTCTTCAATATGGTTTCTTTGATCAATAAATACTTTTTAAAGGTTGATATTATTTTTGGGCTAAAGAGATGGCTCTAAGATTAAGAACATGTCCTGCTCTTATAGAGGACTTGGGTTTGGTTCCCAACCCCATCTAGCATCCCACAACTTTATGTAACTCTGGTTCAGAAGAACTAATGCTCTAGTCTGGACCCAACAGAACCCTTCATGCATGTGATGCCTTTACTGACAAACAGGGACATACTCATTAATAAAACCATATATATTTTTAATCTTATTAGTGTTTAAACATGACATTCATACTTTCAATAGTTTTCATTTCCTTTGATCTGTTTCATGAATAATGTTTATCTTCTTTTAAACTCTTGCCCTTCAGGGTGATTTTTAATTGTGATTAAGTGTAATTCAGAGATGTTCATCCTGTGTCTTTACTTTTATAGCAAATGTTCTAGGAGTTTAACTAAATTTATATTATCAAACTGAGTAGGAAAAAATAAAACATTGAACAGAAACCTTATTAACGTCATCATTTTCTTATAATAATTGTTTCACTTTGTGCCTCTACCAGCAATAGAAAGATATGTATTTTCTACGTATGCTTGCTGGATTGGGGGAGTGCAGCCTTAAATTTACTGTTCTGAGCAGTGTGAAACAGTGTACCTTATTGTCTGTTTCTTCCCTGGTTCTTTTTTTTTTTTTTTTTTTTTTTTTTTTTTTTTTTTTTTT
>NW_021620542.1:3159490-3160491 GCF_004785775.1 Grammomys surdaster
TTTTGCATTTTCTTTGACAACTGTGTCAATATTTTCCACCGTATCTTCTGCATTTGAGATTCTCTCTTCTATCTCTTGTATTCGGTTGGTGATGCTTGCGTCTGTGACTCCTGATCTCTTTCTTAGGTTTTCTATCTCCATGGTTGTCTCCCTTTGAACTTTCTTTATTGTTTCTATTTCTAGTTTCAGGTCCTGAATGTTTTTGTTTAACTCCTTCTTTGTGTTTTCTTCCATTTCTTTAAGGGATTTCTGTGATTCCTCTTTAAGGGCTTCTATCTGTTTACTTGTACTCTCCTGTATTTCTTTAAGGGAGTTACTTAATTCCTTCTTATAATCCTCTATCATCATCATGAGAAGTGATTTTAATTCTGAATCCTGCTTTTCAGGTGTGATGGGGTGTTCAGGGCTTGCTATATTGGGAGAATTGGGCACTGATGATGCCAAGAAACTTTGGTTTCCGTTGCTTATGTTCTTGCGCTTGCCTTTCGCCATCTGGTTAACTCTAGTGGTACCTGCTCTCACTGTGTAAAACTGGAGTCTGTATTTCCAGTTATCTTGCTTATTGCAGAGCTCCTCAGAGACCAGAGGTCTCTGTGGTCTTATGCTCCTAATCTCCTGGGTGGAATAACTCCTGGGACTCAGGCCACCTCTTGGATCTGGAAATCCTTCTGCTCTGAGTGCAGTGGGTCCTCGATGACTCAGGATTCAGTTTCAGCTGCTCTGAGTGCAGTGGCTCCAGCTGCTCTGGGTGCAGTGGCTCCTGGATGACTCAGGATTCAGTTTCTCAACAGGACAGGAGCAGACCGACTCTGTGTCACCTGCTCTGAGTGCAGTGGCTCCTGGATGACTCAGGATTCAGTTTCTCCACAGGACAGGAGCAGACCAACTCTGTGTCTGTTCCAGCCCAGAGGACCAGGCAGGGGCAGAAGGGAAGTGGAATTCCGGAGGGGCGGTGTTTGGGTAGCTGCTGTGCCCTGGATGTCCCTGGCTCCCCGATCTAT
>NW_021620542.1:3160501-3175455 GCF_004785775.1 Grammomys surdaster
TCAGGATTCAGTTTCTCCACAGGACAGGAGCAGACTGACTCTGTGTCTGCTCCAGCCCGGAGGACCAGGCAGGGGCAGAAGGGAAGTGGAATTCCGGAGGGGCGGGGTTTGGGTAGCTGCTGTGGCCTGGATGTCCCTGGCTCCCCGATCTATCTCTGGGGTTTAGGGAGTGAGATGGAGTTCTTACCAGCTGCTCTGAGTGCAGTGGCTCCTGGATGACTCAGGATTCAGTTTCTCCACAGGACAGGAGCAGACTGACTCTGTGTCTGCTCCAGCTCGGAGGACCAGGCAGGGGCAGAAGGGAAGTGGAATTCCGGAGGGGCGGGGTTTGGGTAGCTGCTGTGCCCTGGATGTCCCTGGCTCCCCGATCTATCTCTGGGGTTTAGGGAGTGAGATGGAGTTCTTACCAGCTGCTCTGAGTGCAGTGGCTCCTGGATGACTCAGGATTCAGTTTCTCCACAGGACGGGAGCAGACCGACTCTGTGTCTGCTCCAGCCCGGAGGAGCAGGTAGGGGCAGAAGGGAAGTGGAATTCCGGAGGGGCGGGGTTTGGGTAGCTGCTGTGCCCTGGATGTCCCTGGCTCCCCGATCTATCTCTGGGGTTTAGGGAGTGAGATGGAGTTCTTACCAGCTGCTCTGAGTGCAGTGGCTCCTGGATGACTCAGGATTCAGTTTCTCCACAGGACAGGAGCAGACTGACTCTGTGTCAGCTGCTCTGAGTGCAGTGGCTCCTGGATGACTCAGGATTCAGTTTCTCCACAGGACGGGAGCAGACTGACTCTGTGTCTGCTCCAGCTCGGAGGAGCAGGCAGGGGCAGAAGGGAAGTGGAATCTCTTCCCTGGTTCTTAGTGAGAACCATTTTATCCTTTTCCGTTATGCATGTTTCATTTTCAATATAGTGTCAGTCAATGTCCTCTACTTCCTTCTTTGTTAGATCCTGCCTAACTCTTGATGTGTAAATTCTGTATTGATTGAATGCAATGGAAACAGCCATGCCTTTATTTTTTTATTAAGTATAACATAGAGCACATAGAGTCAAATATATCACTTTCATTATAATTATTTCTTTTATGTCATTTTAGAACCTTATGAATGACCTAACCTTCTAAATTTATTTAGCAGTTCTATTTTCCCACAATTATTGGTCTTTTAACCCTCTAAAATAGCTCTTCCCCCTTAGCATGAGTGGTGGTCTACTCTGTCCCTGTTTACTGACCATTAGTTTTCCCTGCACTGTGTTTGTTTGTTTGTTTTACTTTATTTTTTTTAATTTTTTCTCAAATCATAATTAATTCACACAGGGTTATAAACACAGAAAGGCAAGATGTGGGGAAGGGAATGACACTGGAGTGTGGGTGTTCAGGGGGAATACAGATATCTTCAGAACCGGGTATCGGCTGGGTGAAGGTTCAGGGGACAAATCACCATGACTCTGCCTATGACTCGATTGTCCTTATCTAAGTTGGTATTGTCTGCCAAGGCTACCTATTTACAAGGTCTATGACTACTCAGGCTTATAAATTTCCACAAAAGCTGCCTGTTGACATTAGCTTATAGCCATCTATTTCAATGTTTTTCCACTGAGACCCAAGACTTGGTGTTAGTATACATGTATGACAGGCCTATGGCTGTGTTTGTTGCTGTATGCTTTCTCTCTCAATTGGAAATGCAGCTACATGGTTATTCTCATCTTTAACTGTGAGCTTCTTCTTCAGTTCATTATTCTGACCATTTAAAAATTCTTTGTCATGCTCAGTAATACGATTTTTCTCAAAACATCACTCTTTATTTTTGAAGTTCTGTAAAGATATTTTTCTTTGATTCTCTCCCAATATCTAAAAGTATTGTGTAATTTGTCTAAATTTTCTCAATTTTTAAATTACTCATGATGTGTATTTCTGCCTATTCCTTTTGTCTTAATCAGACTCAGCACAAGTTTAAACTTTTAATTACTGTGTTCAGACACAGAATGCTGTATTGTCAATCCTTTCTCGTTATGCTTTGTTTTGGACTCTATTAATTTGTACTTTATCATTCACTGCTTTCTGGTATGTGTAGATACATACATTCTAGTTTTCACTTTCCTGAAATTTGAGTACTTACAAATAACCAACCAGAATCTGCTTCTCAGTGTTCACCAGAGTTACTGCAGGAGGCATGGCTTTGAATTCACCTCCTCTGTGGGATGACAAGAAATAATTAGCTGAATTAACTTTCTCTTCCTGTATATTAGAAAGTAACTGGGAGACAATTTCAAATCCTGAATGTGAGGAGGAGAATTACAGAATTTACCTTGTTTTGACATTACTGTATAATTAACTGTGTCAACTAAATCAAACCTATTAGTAGTATTATGAATATTATTAGTAATAGAAATATTCATTTATTGCATATCTACACACACATACATACATGCCTATATGTATGTATAAGGAAAAGAGACAGAGAGAGGGTAAGAGCCATGTATAGTCAGCTAAATAATAGCCCTTGTATTATATTTTCTAGTAGTTTCGTAACCAGCTAGCTATATTGTATAATTACACAATTTTCCAAATCATAGCTTGCTGCTTAAAATAGAGGTGAAAAAGTCATAATGGGCGTCTGAATGCAAGACCATTTATTATTAACTTGTCAAAGGAATCCTGAATGTATGGTCCAGCCCATCATTCACCATGTTATTGTTACAGCCATGTGCTATTTTCTCTTGAATAAATAAGAAGTGCCTTGTGCAGGACAGACGTCAGAACCTATGGTATGTGTTTAAAAGTGAAGCAGGAGAGTTTTTTGGGCCAGTATTGCACATGGTAAATTTAATTGCTATAATCACTTCACATTTTAGGTTTGATGCTTCAAGTGATTGTGTTGTCAAGTTGAAGGCCAATTTTTTATTACTGCTTCAGTGTTTATAGAGTCATATATCATTTTGAATCATCTTAGTTTGTCATTCATCTCAACTATAATGCTTATTACTTTCCTTCCATGGTACCCATTTTTTTACATTTATGACGGCACACTAGTATCTTTTGTCGTTTCTCCCACTGGACTAATCTCACCTTTACCATATAGATCTATTCCAGTTTAATATTTCATCTTAATATTTGAATGGGACATATGTTAGAAACGGCAACATATTTCCTCTTTACAATAAATTTTTGATGTACATTTGTGAAGTGACTAAAAACAAAATAAAAGGCAATTTTGTAATCCTACAGACATTGTTTGATGTTCATGGCTCTTTCACAGGAGTGACATCTGATTTAAGTCATTTGTGTGTCTCCTTCCTGTTACTCACTGCTGATGGTGCTGCTTTGACACTGGGGAAAACCACTGTCTTTCTTTCCACTGTGACTATAGATGTTCCAGTTTCACCAAGCAGCTTGTGTTTCCCGCAATGTGTGTGTTCTCATGTTCGTTCTGCAAGATTTTCTGGTGTTCTCTTTTAGTAACTGGTAACTCCTTTTCATATTCTCCAATTTAACTCTTTGAAATCTTTCCTGATTTCTTAAGCATATGTGGAGAATAACCTACTTTGATCTGTAATGCTGTATAAAAATCCCTTACATTCCATTTAAGTGCTCTGTGACTGCCATGTCTTTTGTTCCCCTAGAGTGTGCATTCTTTTATAAAAGGCTCCATCTCTTGTCATTTCATTGCCTAGAGCTTATTAAGATGCCTGGTGTGAACAGGTGATCAATAAATGTCAGTATGAATGAATAAATGTGGAAGGGATGAACAACCCCAAGTTGTGCAAAGGTGTTTATAGCTATTTAATACAAAATATATAAGAATGCCTAGCTTTGCACACAGCTGATTACTGTGTTCTTTGTTTAATTTTTTCAGTTTATTTTATGTTAAACATAGGATAGGAAAAATAGATCCAAAATGTTTTTGAGTACCAGAAGGAATAGGAGGCAGAATAGCTGAGGTAAGCAATTTCTTAAAAATACTTAAACAAATCTCTCACATTTAGAAAAGAAATATTCTACCATCTCAGGCATAGGATTTCATAGAGTACTGTGTAGTTGCTATAAGCTTAGTTTTCTTGTTTCTTTGACCCAGTTTGTTAGTCAAAGAGTTACTATATTTTCAAATAAGTTCTCTTTGGGATTTAAAGTAAGAAACCCTAGAATGTACATGTACAAACTAACACATTTTAAACAAGACCTTGAGTCAATCTTCAAATATTTTATATTAAGCCAACCGAAAATATGTTATTACAAGGTAGATTCTGGTTCATGCTTCTTTGTTGAACTTTTAAAGATTACACTGTATCAGCATCACACATATTACATCTTTGATAACCAAAAGAGAAAAAAGTTGAAACTCATTAGCTTTTGTTACAATTTGACTCAGTATATTTATTCATATTTTCTCCTCTTGTCAATAACATAATTACAAGATTTCTTCTTCTGATTCTTTAAAGTATAGGAAAACAAAATTTCATAGTTATATTTAAAGCTGAAAATAGCACCATTTTTAATGCTCTTTAAGAAGGTGTAAACTGTCATTTTTAGACTGAATTAACCCTTGAAAGCCATTTTGAATATTAGTGTGTTGAATAAAAGTGTCTGTGAACTGAATCTTATTAAAATTAAAAAGGACAAAACCCATCATGACCTAAAAGTATAGCTTCCCTAATTTAATCAATTTTCAAAACTAGCATCCATAATTTACGTAATTACTGAGAACTGGAGTGAGTGACGTGGTAGGTTCCAGCTCATTAGAAGTTCCTATGGACTTTTTTATTTCTTTCCTACAAGTTTATTCCACACTAAGCGCACTCTTTAGTCAGGACAGACACTGGTTTGAAAAATCTTTGCACCTAAATGCTTGTGAAATATTTATAAATTGAGTCTAATATCTTGAAAAATTAAGGTTAATGAATTGTGAGATACTTGTAATCTGAAAGGTTACCACCTACATTTTTATTCTGGATGTTTAACAGAGTTGGGATAAAGTTCTTGCACAAGTTAGTTTTTTATTTTTATTTCTTGAATACATTTGAATGTGGTAGGGCACTCATACACACGATGGTGTAGAGGTCGGAAGTTGACTCTAGTTGATGTCCTCTTCAGTCACTAACTGCTGACTTCTTGAGGCTGGGTGTCTCACTTAATGTAGAGCTGGCTAGTTTGTCCAGCCATAATACCCTGGAGTTTCCCTGTCTGGACCTTCTGCATGCTGGGATTAGATGTAGCTCCTATGCTTGATTAGCTTTTCCCATGATTGCTAAACATCCAAAATCCTGTCCTTAATCTTGCATGGCATGCACTTTATCCAGTGAGCCTTTCCACAGTTGTTTTTTTTAATGGTTAATACATACAAATACACTATAAGAATCACTGGAGGGTCGTGAGGGAAACATTGATACCTAATAGCTGGCATTACCATCTGAAACATTTCACTATCTGGAAATCCATGTTTATATATTATCACTGTTGGAGGTTCTGATTAACACAGTCTTGACAGAGTGGTGTTGTCCTTCCATGGAGCTGTTGTAGCCCATTGAGCACGTCTTCAAGGCTTCTGCAGTTTCTTAACAATTAGGTTGATCGTTCATCATGTTGATTGTCTACACACCTTTACCAGATTTTTGTTCAGAATGTTTGCAACCGTTCGGTAATTAGTAGTAATCATGATAGATTTTCATGTCAAGCATATAAACAATAGAGCTTTGAGAAGCATATTCCCTGGAACAGTGTTTGTTGAGCACACTCATTGTATGTAGTTAGTGGAGGGAGGCCTCTGTTCACAACATCTCCCTTTGGCTATTTAAGGAATAACTCCTAACCAAGCCCTGGATCTTGGCATCATTGGCTGACTTTTTGTGTAATCTTGTATAGGAAAATCTTCTTGGTTCCCCACTTATTTGTGGTGAACATTTACTAAGGTAAAACCACTGCATTGTGTCACTTGTAATGCTGACTTGGTAACCCACAGCTTATTGAGATACAGCCCTTCGATGTGTTAAAAAAAATCGTGTAAAGGTAAATGTGAACATTTAAGTTTTTCTCATGTATTCAACAAATGTATTTTGCAGACTCAGACAGAAGGAAGAAGATTTTTGCTTCTGTGTAAACATGTCACAAGAAAACATTTAATTTGTATAAGTCAGAGACTTACAGATTTGAATACTTGACAGACTTCCTTGGAGGTTTTATGAACCTCATATTGCTGAGTTCTTTGTGGCTCCTTTTGATACTCTGATACTTTGTCACAGGTCTGGGTTGGAACCAGAAAGTTTGTGTTTTTATTAATTTTCTAGGTGATGTTGATTCTGTCTTTCTACTAAATCTTTTAAAAATTGTTGCAGTTGAGCATAAGTACAATTTAAAATAAATGTTGTATTGAAGGTATTTCTGGAATGGGGCCAAATTACAGGCAAGGGAGACACAAGAGAAAAGGTTTCTTAAGCATGAAGAATGGGATGTACAGACTCAGGTGATGTAGTATACGTGCAGACTGCCTCTGTAAACCAGAGCAGTAGGGTTTATGTTGGAAAAGAAGCTAGAGAATTTGGATAGTCTTTGAATCAAAAAGATTTGAACCAGGAAAAATTTAGTGATGAGAGTGCAGTTTAGAAAATGTTTGGGAAGATGGTGAATTGGAGGAATTCAGTTCTGTGGCTAAATAGACATTAAATGATAAACCCAACTATTCTGACAGAGCAGATCACAAGGAGACTTAGGTTGGCACCAAGGGGTCCATCAAAACAAGTGAATGTTTCTACTGAGAAACAAGGTGCCTGCCTCCTGGCGTGACCACTGGGCCCACTAAAAATAGAATACAATTGTAGTTTGATGGAAAGAGACATCTGTTCTGGCTTTGTTGAGTTTTGTTATGTGAAGTATTAAACAACACATTCACAAGAAGAAATGGGCATGCAAGCGCAGCGTGTCTTGGTGCTGTGTTAGCCTGAGCATAATTGTCACACATGGTGTTACATGTCTGTAGATATATGTGTTTCGGGATGGAACAACACAGAAGCCCAATCTAATTATTTCACTCACCTCCCAGAGGAATTGTGTTTACCTTGAAATTA
The DNA here is from genome assembly GCF_004785775.1 of Grammomys surdaster. Classification (NCBI taxonomy): domain Eukaryota; kingdom Metazoa; phylum Chordata; class Mammalia; order Rodentia; family Muridae; genus Grammomys; species Grammomys surdaster. The sequence goes on from NW_021620542.1 coordinate 3,167,544, forward strand.
AAATACAACCAATAGCTTAAAAAATAGCACATTGGAAATGACATAAACTAAAATCTGTAAAAATGCAAATCATCACCAAAGAGCAACTATCATTTTTTTTCCTCAAATAGTGAGTTTTTGATTCTGACTTGGAAGTCAGCCCTAAATGCAGAGTTATCAGTGAGTTGGAAATTATACTATAGCAAAACTCAATATTGTGTGTTTATAGTTATTATAGATATTGACTTTTTTATAAATATGATGCAACCAGGAATTGCTGCAGGTATTATGTGCTGACAATTGGTTGAGAAGTATGTACATTAATATTAAAGAGGAATGAAAAAAAGCCTTCAGTAATCTCTTGGCACTTGTGGGCTTGGTATTATAAGGACAGATAAACAGTTTCTACAAACAGGATCCTCTTCTGAGTTGCATGCATACTAAATACCATCCGTTAAAACATGCTGAGATTTAAAGACTGTCAGAGATACCTCATTTGGAAATGTAAACTCATCCAAGTAATTTCCTTGCAGGAATTGAGGCAGTTCGGTTCTCATTTAACACAGCTAGGCTAAGGAGCTTAGCTTTTGTGAGAAAGTCTTTCCTCAATTGGTCTTTGGTCCCTTGGTCCACAGCACATTGTTAACTACATGAAAGACAGTTAATAAAATTTAGTGGATACAATTATCATTTAACGTTTTTATTTTTGGTGCAACTTGCTTGGCAGCATCTGTATTTATGTGTAGAGTTATAGATATTCCATAGACATGAGATCGAGCAGTATATGTGGATGTACATGCTATGAATTCTGCTTAGAGATTTATGAAATTTTCTTTGTCTGTGAGATTACATCAATGTTTTTTAATGGAAATTTTGGAAAACTGGTGTAGCAGTGAGGAGAAAATACAAGAGTGTTTTAAACCTGTGTCTCGATGCTGAGACCAGTCCTAATTGAAGTATACAGTTGCATCTGTGACCATACCACCCTGAAGGCTCCTGTCCTCTAAAATATACAGATGCAGTCCTCCTCCTATCCTGTGGCCTTCAGATTTGTGTATCCAGGGAAGCACACCTTGAAAAGATTTGGGGGAAAAGTTTCATGCTGAACTGAGCAGGAACTGACTTATGTTGTTCCTAGGCTCTAATGTAATAACTGTTTGCTTAGCATGAGTTGTGTGTTAAGTCTGATAGGTGATCTGGGGGTGTCTTCTAGTGTGTGAAGGATGGGAATACACAGCAGCATGCACATACTCTGCTTCAATTTTTTTAAAAACAGCAGAAATTTCTGGAATGAATTTTCCATAAGCATTGCAAATGACTTTATATAATTTTTCATGCCCTCTCCAGAGTACTTGAAGTCTTATTTACCTTCCGGGAACAATCCAACATACGCTTGGTAAATGAGACATACAAGCCTGTTTTCCAAACTTTGTATCCTCCCAGCTTGAAATCAGCTGTTTTCAATCTGAGAAGAAAATGTATAATGCATACTTATTTTTGATGCATTTATATTTAATTCATTGTTCTTTGTGTGTGTGTGTGTGTGTTATGTACATATGGATGTGTGCATGGATGTCTGTGTGGGCCAGCACACTGACAATTGTGTAATGGGTATACGGTATCCTCCTAAATTGCTTTTCACTGTATACCAGTGGCATACGGTTTTCTCTGGGGAATGTAGACCTTTCACTTTTGGCTAGGCATGTAAACACCAAGCACCTGCTATCCTCATTTTCATCCCGATTCCCTAGAGTGCTGGCCTTATAGGAACATGCTCACATGCTCAGGGCTAGGAATCACAGCTCAGGTCTTCTTGCTTGCACCACAAGCGTTCTTACCCACTGAGACCTCTCCCCCGCTCCTCATCATTCTTATTTAATAATATTGAGACAATGTTTTAGGATTTTCTGAGTATTGTCTCCGTGAAGTAAAATGTTCATATAACTTGATTGGCAGTCAGCCTTGCAGCAGCCATGATAGATGATGATTCTTTAATTAAATAAGTTGATACTTATCGCAATGTGATAGTTACTTTGTTGAAACTTTTCATGGAATAGACAGTGTATTTTTATTGTTGGTGTTTCACTGTTGGAGTACTATGATTCTTCTGAACATTAAGAACAACTTCAGTTAAAAACAAAAAAAACCTGAAAGATAAATCTTCTGCAACACCCATGGATATGAGATTATCACAGACACTGAGGTAGTATAAGAAACATTAAAAGAATGTGACTTCATATAAATTCACAGAGACTGTGGCTCAAGTCAGGTTTTAGTAATGAAAAAATTAGTTTTGTGTAATGGAGTCTCACTGTATATGTAAAGCACATTTAACGGTAGGCCCCTTGCCTGCAGTAGATGACCAATAAAAATGTACTCAAAGATAATTTTGTAGATCTTTTGTCTAATATTGTTTTGTTTGAGACTTTTTTTGTCTTACTGATCTTTTTCTTGAGTACTATGGTTTCTAATTTTGTGTTTTCATGGTGTGTGTGTGTGTGTGTGTGTGTGTGTGTGTGTGTGTTTTGTTCTTAAAAAAAAAATTCCCGGGTTGTTGTTTGGATGTCTGTTTCCTAAATAGTGAAAGAAAGGGTGTGGATGGGTAGAGTGGATGTGGGAATAGTTGGGAGAGGGGAAACATAATCAGAATATATTGCATGAAAATATTATTTTCAATTATATGAATACAATATGCATATACATAAATGTATATGTGCATGTGTATATGTACACACACATGTAAAGAATGTGAATTGATGGATTTACTTTGAGGAAAGCTGGTGGTGTCTAGACTGCCATTTCTGACAGGTACCTGAGAAGAGTACAGAACTTGGTCCAAGCAAAACTTAAAATATTAATTAGAGAAATATGCTTTCTTCTTTGTTTATACCTACATGAGTTCTAAAATTGTTCTGCTAGAATTGGAATATAACAAAAATATAAGTATTACCTTTATTCATACTTTAGTTATTAATTTGAACAGAGAGTAACAAAGCAGTCTAATAAACAGTGCAGCATTGATAGCAGCATTGCACACGTACTCTGCTAGTTTCTTTCTAAGGTGTGGGGAAGAAACCATCTTAGGAGGGAGAGAGAATTGTTAGCATTTTTACACTGCGGACAGGGGAGGGAAGAAGATACATCCAAGATGATGAACAATATGGCTCATAGTTGAGAAGTATGGTTCTATTTTTAATCCTCAAAAAAACCCAAATTATGTATCTGTTTGTTAAAATTGATATTAATACAGGCAATATTGATATAGCAGTTTTCCTTGTATTCAGAGTGATCTGATTGCTGACGAGCACTGACTGAGTTGTCAAAGTTGTATCTAGGTCCTGATGCTTCCCCTGCATGTATTTGAAGTAGTAGACTGCTGCTAATTTTTCTTAACTGCTTCCTTATCACTTCAGTTCTTGAATAAGTGAAATAAATATATAGTAACATAAGTGAATACACGTAGAAATAGAATGTTGAGACCTTTAAAGTGTTTGAGGAATTCTTATGTGTGAAAATACAAACCTGAAGGCCAATATTGGCTTATTGCCTAATGGGTGTTGTTTCATAACTATGGAATTGTAAATATATTTATAAATATGCAAAATTACTACTCAAAGGATGAAAATATAAATCATATACATATACACACTTATATACATATATATATGTATGTATATGTATATAATTTCCATGTACCTTGAAGCCAGCAATGACTCATATAACTCAAATACTGTCTTCAGTAGTCACCCTGCTAAATTTTAATTCATTTCTAGTAATGATAATAATGCAATGATTCAAGTGTTTCTGAATATTTGCATGGTCTCATTCTATGTGTAGCACATCCTGTAGTGTCTGATAGAACTTCCTTTCTTTCTTCTTAGATCATTACTTTTGTTATTTCTGCCTTCTATTACCATCTGAACATATTCTCGTGTTCCTTATGAATTTTTCCCTGAATTATTCCATTTCCTAAGTGAATAGTTTCTCTGAAATCCTTTAATATGCACAGGTGCCCTGTGATTTCAGCATTTGAAGTCTTGTCTCTGAAGTGCTATACAAATGCAAAGACCTCTGTTCTTAAATTAAAAAGTGTGGACATTTTATATGAACAGCGTCATAGAACATTTTGAGGAGGTTTTGTTTTCAAATATTTGTTACATGGACAATCCCTTTGACATTTTCTTCTGCACCATAATTTTACAAATAAAGAACCTGAAGCACAAAGATTAAGGGTTTTGTTTTGAGCCACAACGAATTTCTTCAATCCACTTTCACAGACACTCAAAAGTTGCCTGTGGCTGTGAATGACAAAGCACTTCGAATCCCACCTACAGCCTTGGTCAGCCACAGGAGAAAACTGCTTTAGACTGTGGCATTAAGCTCAGAGTTGACTCCTTCTGTTTCTCATTTCTGTGTCAGCATTGTATGCCTTAGTTTTACTTCCATCTACTCAGTTATTTCATAGTTCTATTTTTCCTTTTGCCGTGTAATCAGCCTGAAAAACACCATGACCAAAACTGTTCCCAGAAACTTCCTTCTCTTGATCCTCTGGATGAATTTGGCTCCCTGTTGATTGACTGCTATTGGAGCATGCCCTCAGAGATAAAAAGACAATTTCCACAGCTTCCAGAAAAAAATTATGTCTTTTCACACAGTTCACACACCTGTATTATATGGGCAAACAGTACGTTTAAAACAAAGAATGTAAGAAGTTACAGACTATGTCAAATAGTGTTTTTTTTTTAATGTAAACCTAAAGTTTTCAAGATTATCAGTTATCAATGTCTCCCAAGCTATGATTACCAGCAAAGTGTGGAAGAAATTCATTGATGTGGACTTGGTTGTCTCTGCAGAATGCCCATCTTCACATGTTCTTGCTGGCTGTTAGATCCTTGTCTACAGGGGTTGTGTTGTGGACATCATGACTGCCAGCTTTGAGAATTCTCACTGGTAGCTGTTGGGTTTTTATTTTAGTCCTTTAAGAAGCAAACAAACAAACTTTTGTTTGCTTTGTTGCTGATGAGAATTTGGAGGTTGGAGGAATGAAATGGAAAGCAGACTGCTGTCAAGCTTGATGCCTCTTGACTAGTCAGTAAATTTTTACATGTTCCCCACATGGGGTTCGAGCAAACAGTGGATTAGTAAGGAAGCAGAAAGTGAAGTTTACTAATGACAAGAGAGCATAACTTGTTCAACTCTAGTGATAAACACCAAACCTGTTATTGCTCAGGGTAAAGGATGATAGATGGAATATGCCACAGAAACGTGTGCAGGAGCACTTTGTCTGCACCCTTGGGCATTCTGCAGCAGCCGCATGCAGCTCGGTGCTTTTATGTGTTAGCCTGTGGAAACGATTTCACTTTTGGAACGCTTCCAGAGTGTTTAAGTGTAATGGACTTCATACTGTCCGCCTGGGCTGTACCCTGTAGAGCGCACTCAGCTCATTCAGCTTCAACTCCATTTTATCAGGCTCTTTATCCATTAATTTTCTCCTGACCTTGGGCATAAAATATATGCGCTTTTTATACTGCGGTGTTCTGTGCAGACGGAGGAATAGCATTACCAATCCATCACCATTATGAATGACACAGCTTAAAACAAACACAGGTCAGAGACAGATATTTTAAGAGCAGATTTGTATTGATTCCATCAAAACATTGAGCTAAAAGGAAAAGGACTCTGAGACTATAAATGATGAAGCAAGTTTTGACAAATAGTCACACTACGAAAGTCAACCTAAGAATATGCCTCATGGGCAGTCATTGGTGAGAAAGCACTATTTTTTATTATTATAAAAAGCCACCTTCCTTAAGTATATTTATTACCATACTTTTAGTAGGACATTTTACTGAGACCATGTTTCTCTCTGTCATTAGCTACTGAAAAGTTTTTTTTTGTTGTATACTTGTTTGTTAATAGGAATTCGAGTACTTATTATACTTGTCAATATTAAGTTGCTACTTTTGAAATGTTTAAACTACTTTATAAATGATGGCAGCTTGTTTGTTTTACAACCTAATTTTGAGCACAACTGATTTTGAAATTATTTGTATTGTGACAAAGTTGTTATTGAAACATAATAATGATAAGTGTATTTATTATCACCATTATTGTTAACAATCCCCATCAAAATATAGTGTCTCATTTAGTTAATGTACTAGAGTGCCAATCCTATCCAGTTCAGTTTCCCAGCATGCTGGTCAGTTGCTGCAGTTCTAAGAGGACAAACAGATCTCTGGTATAGAAAGTAGTCCAGTGCTCACAGAACGCTGCACAAAGCTGAAGAGATGTTCATCCAAGCAGCTAGAATAGCACTTCCACTAAAACCTCACTGAGCACAAAGATGATTTTTGTTTTTCTTGGTAACAATTCACTGTATCGCACAGGGAAATGTTCTGGATGATATGAGCAGATTCTTTAAGCGCCAACACTGGAAGAAAATGGGTCATGCATCATGTTAGTTATGTTTGTGAAACGAGAAGAGAAAAAGGGTTTTGTCTCCCATAGGGGATATTTTATAACTAAGCCAAATAAATTGTCATTGCTTTAAAACTAACAGTGTCTGTTGAATCCTACTTATAATTTCAGTACTTATGAGGCTGAGACAGGAGGATTACCAGGAGTCAAGGTCACCCTGGGACATGGAATAAGACCTTACTCCAAATGCAAAGAAAAAAAGACAGTATTAATTAATTATGTTTAAATTTTCACTTGATCTACCCTCCTCTTATCAGCATTATGGTAGCAAGTGTTTACACCCCAGACTTAGCTTCTTTTGTATGTAGATTGTACTCTAATATGTGTCTCCCTTTGTTCCAGTATGATTTTTCAATGAACTATTGAAAGTATCTAATCACTCTTAACCTCCATCTGGGCTGGGTGACTCTACATTCACAGTCTCATACTTCTGTGTTCAACGTGAATTGTCCACCAGGTTTCTAGTTAGTAACTTGCCCTTTACTTTCCCTAGTTTATCTTCATGTATTTACAAGGTCTTCACTGGAAATTAGAAGCACCTGCCTGTAAGACAGACTGTTTTCCCCTGCTGTGCCTGTCAGCAACACACTTAAACACCTGCCATATCCTCTCCTTTTCATTTCCTTATGAGTACAACTTTGTGTTACTTTAAATTACTTCCTCCTCCTTTTCCCTCCCCCAGTCTGCTTTACCTCGCTCTTTTACATATAAAATACCTAACACCAGAGTTTGTTCTGGCAGTTACACTGTAATGCGGGGATGAATCTAGTCCAATGTTTGAACATAGTGATTTCTGAGGATCAGACAGCTCCGTGTCTCTGCTTGGCCACCTGTGCACACATACCGCACCCACATCCCTAGGTGAGAATGCAAATAGTAGCCTGCCTTTAGTTGCTTATAGAGCCTGCCTCTGAGTTGCTCATATTCTATTAGAGATTAAGCATCTTCATTTGAAAGAATCGATATTCAAAATGTCCTCATAATAGGAAACTTCTAAAAATTTTCACACTGACTTTTCATGGGAGCGTTCAGTCAATACACAGGTGTACAACATTCTTATTCAGGGTACCAGGTGGAGAAAATACTACTAACTCTTATACTATGATATGTAAGTTTTGTTTAGTACACACAATTATTAAAATATTTTGCAAAATACTTTCAGGTTGCATGTGGTATTCATGAAACCAAAATGTGTTTAGTATTTACACCTGAGTCATATCCTGAAAATACTTTGCATTTTGTACAGGCTGAGATTCTAACTTCTAAAATCTCTCCCTCTCCCTCCTTCCCTCCCTCCCTCCCTCCTTCCCCTTCCTTCCCTCCTTCCCTCCCTCCTTCCCCTTCCTACCCTCCCTCCCTCCCTCCCTCCCCTTCCTTCCCTCCCTCCCTCCCTCCTTCCCCTTCCTACCCTCCCTCCCTCCCTCCTTCCCCTTCCTACCCTCCCTCCCTCCCCTCC
>NW_021620542.1:3175855-3192325 GCF_004785775.1 Grammomys surdaster
TCCGTCCCCACCCCCCTCTGTATCTTTCTGGCAAGAAAAGCAATTGTGAATGTTTAGAAAAAAGATCACAAAAGAAGAGTTCCATGTGTTATGTACAGATGAACTCTGCAAATTTGTTGTAGTAATAAGCAAGGGCTAAAATTCTTAGAATGTTTTGTTTCACAGTGCCAAATTAACTTTTCTTCATAGATTTACATTTAGTCCTTAAGTGTTGCTATTGATGCAACCTGGTATGTGTCTATGTGTGTATGAGAGTGCATGAGAGTATGAATATGGAGATTTCTGACAAGTAGCAGGGCTCAATTTTCTCTCTACTATGTAGGCTCTGAAATCAAAACCAGGTCATTATGCTTCTTGGCAAGCACCTTTACCCACTGAGCCATTTTTCTGACCTTCTACGTTCATTTGTGAACAGTATTGACCTGTCGTCATTATATCTCAATTTTAATTTCACTATTTCAGCTTACTTTTTAAGTCATAAAGGGAAAATAAACAATTGCTTGTAGAGTGTTGTAAAGAGGATAGGCCATCTGGCAATGCTACCTTTTGTGCCTCTTGTGGAACTTAAATGAATCTTATGAATGGTGCAAAAAAATATGTGTGTTGTGTGTGACTTGATTTTATTAAATCAGAAAACTGCCTATAGTACAAATGGCAAAAGCCGATGGGATGTTTGGAGGCAAAATAAATGAGGCTAGAGGCCTTCCACTGAGGAGAGCACCCTATAGTGACTGATCTCACAGTGCCTGCAAGATTCTCCATGTTTCATCAGAGCAATTTGCTGAAAACCATTGCTTAGCAGTCCATAATATAGTGTCAGGTCTGTGCTGAATGAGCTTTGAGATACCCCTCAGTACATCCACCCTGCTATCCTTTTCACTTGTCATAGTTGGGTTGTGCTTTCTGTGAATTTTATCTTCTTTTACAGTTGATTTTAGAGTTGTGTGGCATGTTTTGTTTTGGTTTGTGTTTGTGTGAAGTACTAGGAATATACGTAAGATGTCCTGACTATTCATCAAATACAGTCTGAATCATTTTTGTTGTTGTTGCTATGGTTGTTTTATTTTGTATTGCTTGTTTGTTTTCAGCGGTACATTTTTAATGGATGCTTTTTAATGAAAAGATTACTTTTTATACAATCTCATAAAAATTTGTTGCTTTGATAAAATTAAGGCAAAGGGCATGGCTTGTGGATAAAAGGCATGGGGTGTTTAACATAATAATAACACTAATGTATGACATGAAGGTAGAAGGTGAGCCATTGGACAATGGGAAGCAGACCATTGGAGGGAGAAGGGGCAGAAGAGGGCAGGGGTCCACATCACAGAAATATATCATCAGAGTACACATTATGCTTTAGCAAAAATGCTGTTTAAAATGCTTTCCTCTGCACAGCGAGTTTGTACTAATAAAAATAAACTCTGGTTTTGTGTTGATACAGGAAAAAAGCAAAGCTTTCTCCTTTTTGTCCCTGGAATTTTCATGCAGGGAGGGACAGTGTGCACTGAACATGAGCCATATGCCTAGGGTAGCCCGCCCATTTTCTCCTTAAATAGATCCATCCCAGATGGCAGGGAATTTGTAAGTGGAAGGTTTCCATAATAAGAGAAAACCAAAGCTGGGCATGGTGATGTACATCTTTAATCTCAGCCTTGCAGAGGTAGAGGCAGGTGGATTTCTGATTTTTGTGGCCTGCCTGGTCTACAAAATACATTCCAAGACAACAAGTGTACACAGAGGAAACCCTTTCTCAAATAAAGAAAGAAAAGAAGAGGAAGAGGAACAAGAGGAAGTGAAGAGGAAAAGGAAAAGGGTGAGGGAGAGGGCGACAACTAAGAAGTGAATTGTTTGGTGCATTGTTTCAAGAAAACATAGTATAGGCAGTTTTCCTTGTGTTAAAGTAGGTACAAGGTTCTATCCCTTGATGTTTCCCAAATCTTTAACTTCTTTACATGTTATAAAATAACCTAAACATTCGGTTTTGCTGGTTTTCCCAAATTGAGTATCATAAGTTGAACATTATAAATCAAGTAGTAAGTTTTTGGTACTTTTCATTAGTAAGCTATTTTTATAAATTAAGATCCTTCTTAAACAATTTTCTTTGATTATGGGCATTCGTGAGATTTCTATTCAAGAAATCTTTTTAAGTATTGAGAGTTTTAAAGTTTCCCCAAATAAATGGAAGAAAAAAATGGGACTTGCCAAATTATAAGGTGTGATGCTTTTTAATTTTCATCTTTTGAAAATAAATCATTACCAAACTAAGAAGGCAGACTGATGGCTGAGGGGAAGGGAGATTTGTGATAATTGGATGGATTAGTTTTCTCCTACATGGAGACAAAAAGCTGCTCTAAAGCAGACTGATAACCTCGGTCCTCTGTCTTTCTGCTGAAGAAAGCTGCAGGCATTTGTGTTTTATTCCTAGATGTTATAACTTTTAAGTAAGTGGGAGTGTCTACCTGCCTAATATAATTTGAGGTGCACTGTGGACCCCTTCTTCAAATATTGCTATTACTGCACACTTATAGCCTGTTTTCTGGAACAGTGAAGGCTTGAGCAAGTAGGAGATCCCAAATCTTCTTAAAAGGAAATCTACAGAGTTTTACCATGTGAGTTAAAGTGAACTCTATGAAGTTGGATGTTTCTGGATAGGAGGTGCTTCTGGACAGAGAAATAAGACTTTCTGATATGGAAGTCAAAGCAATGCTAACACACATCATAACGCTGTTCAGGATGAGACAAGTTTGAAGCCAGGCTTGCGAACACATTGTGTGTAGTGATACAATGATGCTAGTTTTGTAATGTCGTGGACAGTAAATGGTATTTAATGGACAATAACTGCGTATTAACACATTGGACATCTCCTAGAATATGCATTTACAGAGTTTGCTAAGGTACTAGCAGGTTTTAATTCTATAGAAATTTGAGCCCCTTTTGCTTTTAAAAGGAAACAAGTGGGAGAAATCAGCTTTATACTCGAAGTTTGCCTTTTGGGCAAAAGTCATTAGAATTAGTGATGTGATTGTGAACAAGCTGAAGTTAATCTAGGTTAATAGCGGTACAAAGAAGTCATGTCTCATGGAGACATACTGCTCTGACCTTATTCTTTCTTCACCCAGCTGGAGAATTTATCTGATGTATTCTCTCATTGGTGTTTACCAAGGGTAAAGAATCTGACTTTTAAAACCATGTACTTCAAAACCTGCTTAGTGGCAAGTGGCAGGAACACAGGGTTGTAGGGAGATGGAGATTGCTGTTAATAGAGGCTGAGATTGTTGCTGCCATTAGGCCTCACTGTTTAGAGGAAGGAAGGAAGGAAGGAAGGAAGGAAGGAAGGAAGGAAGGAAGGAAGGAAGGAAGGAAGGAAGGAAAGAAGGAAGGAAGGAAGGAAGGAAGGAAAGAAGGCAGGCAGACAGGTAGGCTTGCTTTACAGTATTCATGATATCCCTGAGGGTGTCCTACCTTAATATTTTTCAAATTCAATACACAAATGCTTGCCAAGATGCTGGCAATGCCATTCACCATAATATAGCACTTCCATAATGCACAATATACTTGAACTTGATAGATTTTGCTGAATGAATAACCTATTGAATTAAAAATATCATTGGTTAAATTATAATGTTTTAAGCAAAACATGCTTCTGATTCAATTTTAATGTATTGCCTATTAGCCCTTCAGGCCTTCATGCATTCTGGGAAAATCCACTGTAATGTTTTGTCAGATTTTCATGGGGAAGGAGTACAACTTCTAAATGTGAGATGACAACTGCTTAATGTATTAATCTTCAGAAAGGATTAATTCATGGAATTACACGTTTAAAAAAAAAAGCACAGTGTCCTAGAATGAACTCTCAAATCTGCACACTCATGAATAAGCGAACCTAATTAGCTTGGTCATCAGACCTCATTTGTGAAAGAGGGAAGTTTCATGGAAAATACTGATTACTGCTAGCCTAAATGTTGGATGAGTCATCCATTCACTGGATGACATTCACTGGTAAGGCATTTTAAGTACTCACTGAGTACTAAACATATTAGAAGTTTCTTGGCTTTTAAGAACTCATATTCCCACTGGTGATGACACATGAATACAAATATATTCACTCAAAAGCTGCCTCCTGAGTACCATGATCCCATTGCCTAAGGGAATGCTGGACTCTGCTGTCAACCTTTTCCTCAATGTGCTCCCAGCATTGGGAGGCAATGCTTTCTTAGACTAGGAAACAGCACTTTCCTTAATGAAGAACGAAATGTCCTATAGTATTACAAAAGGATGTGGGCTGATGCCTTGCCTGAAACTGGGAATGAGCAGGATGTCTAGGAAGATGATGGCAATTATGATAATGATGATGATGATGACGATCACGATGACGACAACGATGAGGAAGACTGAAGTAGTTGATGCCCTAGTTGTGTGCTAAATAACTTGCACATGAGGCAGTAGACTGAACACCAGTACCATCATCGTCATTACAAAAATAATAGAACAAGGGAAAGTAAGAAGAGCTTTGAAGTCTATACAAAGGCAGTAACCTCAATCATTTCTTTGGCATTTTTTTTCATCACATTCGTTTCCTGGTAATGTTCTTGCTCCAAAGTCAAACATCCTTTCTATGTCACTGATGTGCTATTGTCATTTAGATAAGGAAGACATGAACCTGGAAAGACTAACTGAAGAAGATAGCATTTAGGTAGAGTCATATAGACTTTACAAACAGATTGCTCTGATATGAGAAAGTTCAAATACTTTTATTTTCCACAGTCATCAAAACTTAAATGGTCAGAACCATCTATGTCAGAAAGTCTGAGTTTAAAGACATCGTTGGTAACTAAATTAACATTTTGCATTGTTAGATCAAGAATTGATCACCAGAAAGAGGATACAATGACTTGACAATTCCATTCTCTCATATTTCATCATTTCTTAGCAGCTTGCAATAGGTGTGAGTAGTGTGTGGCCTATTTGTTCATCTTTTCTGTACTTCTGAGTACTTAGCATGTTTGAGGCTCTGAACAAGGCATTGAGGATTCAGCGTAAATGGTGGTATCCTATGTTCCAGAAGCCTCTCTTGAAAATACTCCTGGTTTACTCAGTTCTCTGCTTTCAAATTTTATGTTATGTACAAATGGAGACACAGCTATTGCAAGCCAACTATCCAGGCTAGCTTGTTTCACTAAATTCATTTGCAGTGGGGCCATTATCAAAACAGTATCATTTGATTAGCAGCTTTTCCTTACTGCTAATCTCAGAACTATGTCTCCAAAGGAGATGCTCTGCTCTGTAGACACAGGAAGGGATGGCAGATCTAGACAAGTTATTGCTACAGGTTGTTAAAAAGTGATGTTTTAGCTGTCTTCTTTCTTGTAGTAGAAATCCACCAAAACCAGAGTAAGGAGTCTTCCCAGCCCAGCACCCACTTCAGATATCTGCAGTAGTAGCTAAAAACAAAAACAAACAACAATAACAGTGCCCCTGCCAGAGAGTCTATTCAAGCCTGTGAATGGAACCTGTTATACCTGTTATACACATTTTACATCCCACATGTTTCTTTTCAGGGGAAGCATTTTCAATTTCCCTTGCATTGTTGATTTTATTCTGTCAGCTTACCTGTGAGCCCCAGTTAATAACCTCCACATGTTTGATCTATTATCCTTCACAACTTTGTCCTAAGGCATGTGAAGTTTCATAAAGGTTGCCTTGTTTTGTTTTGGTTTTGGTTTTTTTACTTTTTTTCCTCTTTCTGTGTAAACAGCAGCTGACTTGTAGCCTTCTATTTCTGTAATATATATTGGTTTCTCTTAGTATTATTTGTAATAAAACATTTATGAGTATAAATCTCCCCTGTCATTTATGCCATTCATATCATATACTCTACAAAATAAACAAACAAACAAACAGCAACAACAAAAACACCTCTCGGAATCTGAAATATTTTCAAATGTATTTGCAAGTTTAAGCTTTTAATTACTGAAAATAAAATGTTATGATAAATCTTTACTTTGCTTATTATCTTTGTGGCTAGATCCTTTATAGGATTTTAATGTCAAGCTACATTGTTACAGTTTATAAAACATTAACAAACAAACTTGTATCCGTTTATATTTAATATATACAATGCTGGGAGAGACATTTTAGGAATAAGTGTTTCTGGGAAGACTGTTCATTCTAAGAATTTTCACATCCATGTTGAACAGAACGTGCAGCTTTGAAAGTTGCTTTTAGCAGCTAACCAATTCAAAGTCCGGTAAGTGACTGCATGTGGTTCTCACAGGAAGATGATAGGCATACCCATTTCAGCAAAAAGTCACTTTCATTCAGCCAATGATGAACATGGAAATGCTTGGGGGTGAATATTCATTGTGCAGTGAGCTCTAACTTGAGTTTCTCTGAGTAACACTTCGGCCTTTCACCTCACTACAATTTTTTGTGCTCAGGCCCAATGTGGCTACCTCATGATTCTGCTAAATGGGAACAGATTTCATTGTCATAGTCTGATCATTCCACGTTATTGTGCTTTTATTTCAGCATTTTAAGTAACCTGATACTTAACTTTCATTGAAATATATTTGTGCAGTGAAGACACTGATACAAATTTTTCTAGCCTCATGACATCTTTCAACTGTATTATTTAACTTTCCTACAGTATGAAAATAAATGTGTTTAATTGGTTAAGTGGTATTTATATTAGTAAATTTTAAATAAAACATTTTCAGCCTCTTACTCTGATAAGCAAATATATACTAACTAATACACATACATACTCACTTGGATAAACATAATTTTCTAGAGATTCCTGCTTCTTCAAGAACAATGGGACCTAACTTGAATGTTAACATTTCGCTCATTTTTTGAAGATCAGTGAATTGAATATGATGCATGCTGGTTCAGCTTTCTACCAAATAGCTAAATCCCAGGACATGTCTTACTTTTTTGCTTTGACATGGATTCTAACAAGTTTACCCAGATTGATGCTGAATATACCATGTAGCCTGGGCAGAATTGGTACGTGGTGTTCTCTTATCACAGCCTCCAGAGAGTAGCTGATATTACAAGCTTCAGCCACCAGGCATAGTTGAATGTTAGCTTTTAATTTAAAAAGATCTATTGAAATAATTATGATGTGTAGTATTTCATAGATATATGTTATACAATGCATCTGGAAGTCATTTGAATAAGAATACTCACTCAGGTTCATATATTTAAATGAACCTGACTAAATGGCTTAGTCATCAGGGAGTGGTGCTGCTTGGGAAGGATTAGGAAGTGTAGCCTATTGGAATATGTGTGGGTTTATTGGAGGGAGTGTGTCACTGGGGGTTTCAGAACCTAAGCCAGGCCCAGTAGTTCTCTCTTCCAGAGCCTGCAGATCTGGAATTCTAAGCTACTTCTCTAGCACCATGTGTGCCTATATGTTGCCATGCTCCAGACCGTCATGATAATGGACTTAACCTCTGAAACTATAAACAAACCCCAATTAAATACTTTCTAAGAGTTGCTGTGGTCATGTGTCCCTTTACAGCAATAGAACACAAACTGAGGTGTGTGTGTGTGTGTGTGTGTGTGTGTGTGTATATGTGTGTGTGTGTGTGTGTGGTGTACTTTTTAGAGTTTTAACTAATATGTAATAAGCTAGGTATATTTGTACTAAACTTGAGGTTTAGTACATTTGGCATAAATACGAATTTGATAAGTCCTCATCATTCTTGTGATCCTTCTTTGCTGACTCTGTCATAGCTTGGAATCCAACACACTTTTTAAGCAACCATTGGTCTGCTTTCTATTAGTATAGATTGATTTTTCCCTTAGAATTTTATGTAAGTGAGCTCATGTGACATATCCCTCACTTATGTATTATATCTGTTATTGTGCATATATGTGTTGTTATATAATCAATACTTTATTTCTCTTTGTCGCTGAATGTTTTTGGTGCATATGTTACAGGGTGTCTACTAATTTATTAACTAGATTTTCAAACATTAGTGGTAAGAAAAAATGAGTACACAATGCAGAAAATTGATTTCTAGCTCATACCAAACGAGAAATAAGTTCACTGACCTAAATGCAAACCACAGCACTATACATTTACTAGAAAATGTTATTAAAGAAGGGTTTTATTTGAATTTGGCTCAATTTCATTTTTATTATTAATTTTATGTATATGGTTGTATTGCCTGCATATATATCTGCAAATCATATTCATGCCCAGTGGCCACAGAAGCCAGAAGAAGGTGTTAGATCTCCTGGAATTGAGGTCACATGACATTGTGAACCACCATTTATCTCTAGTGAATTGAAATCAAGTCATCTGGGAAAGTAGACAGTGCTCTTAACCACTAAGCCATCTCTTCAGCAAATTTTTCCAGGATTAATTTCTCAGATACAACCACAAAATCTAGGTTCATTAATGAAGATATCAAAAAATTGGATATCAATAAATTTGAAGAGTTTTCTTCAAAATACATAATTAACATAAAGGAAAATCAAGCTTTGGACTGAGGAAAGCCTTTTAAAAATATTTCATTTTAAAACCCTAAAGAAAATATTATTCAGAGAAAAATACAGAACAGTAAAATTATGAGTGTTTTTAAGATACAGACTTACATTAATGCTTTGTAAGAAGAAGGAATGGGAATTGGTAGCGTGGATATTTAGTCTACAACATCCTTTATAAACAAAACTTGCTTACTAACTTTGTAATTGACTAATGCTTAAGGGAAATGCTAGTACTATGTTATCACATTTAGAAAATCAGGATCTCCTTGCCCCAACCTCTTATTGGAGAATATGTTTCCATATTGAATCTCCTTCTATGGAATTAGATTTTTTTTCAATGCAGCAATATATTGGCATACTCATGGTTTTGAGACTGACAAGTAGTTTAGGAAACTGTTAAAGTCTACATGGTGTAACAGTGGTATTCTGGTGCTTTTATTTCAGTTTCTCAAATTGTTTGCCTATTTCTAACACTGAGTTTTAAAAACACAATTTTTTTTTAAAAAAGAATTATGCTATAGTTGTAACTTGGCTAAGCTTCCAGTTGAGAGGCCAGAAGCATCTTGGCCTGTCCAACTTGTGGCTTGAAAGCTATGAATATAATTGAGTACAATACTGCAGATAACTTAAATCAATATAAAGTGAATAGATAGAAAGATAAATAAGATAGATAGATAGATAGATAGATAGATAGATAGATAGATAGATAGATGGATAGATAGATAGATAGATACATACATACATACATACATACATACATAAATACATACACACACACATAGATACATACACACACACATAGATACATACATAGGTAGATAGATACCTGAGATTCTATTTTGATAACGTGATTGCCTGGTATTTGAGCATGTATACTATAGATTACAAAGACATAGAACAATATCAAAAAGTTGGTCACACCTGGTTGATTATTAAAATCACAAGTTTAGACATCCTATCCATTCTGCCTGTAATTTACACACTACACAGACTGTGACTGGGTGGGGAAGAGATCAAGCATTCCTTCATGAACATTTCAGAAAAGAAATATATTCTTGACATTTGAATCCATGTATCACAATGACTGCAGGTTGTAAAGAGAAGGAATACCTTTGCATTTTTATTTGTACTTGAGATAAAGTACCATGAAGAATTTATCCACCTTCTGAATCCTCTCTATTAACAGTAAAATGAAAGGAAAGATCCATTTATAGGTCAAGATTTTATCTTGAGCATTTCAGAACAATTTTGAAGAACAGCATAAGGCGTTACTCTGAGAACTAGTGCTCTTCCTACTGCCTCTGAAGAATTCTTTGAAGCTTGGAACAGATTACTAAAACAGTTTGTTCTTTCTTTGCAACCTGTGTCTATGTCTGTAGTAGATGAGTGAACTTTGTTCAGGTCTATTAAAATGATATATGGATACTTACTGATACATATATATTTTATATCATGTAATTGCATGTTGATTGCTCTTAATAGTAAAGAATCTCAGACATTATGAAAGAGAATATCTATCAATTTATCCATCTATCATCTCTTGTATATCTTTCCTCCATCATCTAATTTATCATCTTCGTGCCAGACATTTTTCATTTGCTTATCGCATATAGTTTGTCTTTATCAAATGTATCTACATATCTACAATGTATCATCTAATTTGATTAATCTATCATTTTTATCTACATATCATGTATCAATGGTTATCATCTATCATGTATACCTCATCCTCATGTGTTATCTATTATCTATCTGTTATCAACCATGTATGTCATCATCTATCATCTATTGGTCATTTTTATCTATCTATATTATATTATTGTCTTTGTCTATCATCTATTTGTCTGTATTAACCATCCCCCATTTGACATGCTCATTTATTTACCTAGATTATTTTCTACCATTATCTATTTTGAACTTTTTAAAATTTTACTGTGTTCTTAAGGAAGTTTTAATATTTGTCATAAACAAACATGTAATTTTATTCCTCAAGGGACTTTTAAAATTCATCACATATTGTAATCTCGTATATCTGCATAGTATGGTTGAGAGACGCTAAAGTTTATCTTGTTAAAGCTAATCTACAAAAAGAGAGTGGCTTGTAGTCTGGAGGTTACATAAACTGAAGCATTTGTGAACACCAGCCCGTCCCTCACTGGAGGGAGAAGTGAAATGGATTTGTGGTTTCATTTCCCTTGCCTCTCTGCTGTTTTGCTTTACTATGACCTGTGGAGTTTCACCTGTTTGTGAGACAGCTCAAGAAGGGGAATGAAATCAATGCACTATTTCTTTGTTGTAAATATAGAAATAATTTCAATAGCAAATAGAAAATTTTAATAGCAAGTTAATATTAATTGGTCTAGGCAGACAGAAACACTTTATGGAGGTAACCACTTAAATTAGAGTGTATTTCCAGGTTGGAGACTGACTTCTCATGGGGCTTGTATATGAAATCAGTAAGTTAAACTGGTCAGCACTCAGCACAGCTGTAAGTTGAAGTGTTACAGAGGGTTTTCTTTGACTGAGATTGGGCTATTAAAACTATTCCCAACATGGTCTCTGTATGAATGGAGGAGTGAATTTGTTGGGTATCTTGTTCTTGAAAATTAAAATCTTATTACCTTATCCTTACCATGAGAACATCTGGAAAAGATGCACGTTTTTCTCTATTTAAATTCAAAATCATCAACCTACCCTCCAAACAAGCTGTGTAAAAATGACTCATTATATAGAATGGAATTTGATTTTGCATCATATTGTCTGAACATCTGAATTACTGTATGTTTTCGCCATGTCAATTTTATTTTCTTCTTTAGAGAAATCAGCTAAGTATTGTATTAGTTTACTGAAAAATAAAAATAACCTAGCTTAAAAACTAATAAAACAAAGAAAAACTCAAATTTATTATATTATATGTAACTGCATTCAACTGTGCTGGGGCTGCAATTCTGATTTATAAAGCTTTGAAATCCTTATAATTATTGTTACTATATCTTAAAATAACATGTCTGAGATATTTTCATATTTAATCAATTTATGACTAATAATTTTGTGTGAATATTATTCTCAAACCCTCTTTTTGAAAGCCTCATCACTGTTGTGTAAATTTGACATTAGTTTTAATTCACTATTTTTTGTAACATAAAACCTACGACAAGAGGTTTTTCAGGTGAAACTCTCTGAATTTGAGTAATAAAATTATTTTCAGCTTTTATATGTTCTAATAAAAGCAGATAGTGAAGACAGTAAGACTATAATGATACCACTTTCTGGTCAGACAAGAGGTATAGGTCAGAGCAGGCCACCTACTAGGTTCAAGGCTTCCTCTGCTTCCCATGAATATGCTTTTAGTTCACCCTTCAGCAATGCCAATCTGATAACAATTCAATATGCTATTTCTGTGGTGTCTGTTAGAGTAGATGTGAAAAGATGTTCATGTCAGCCAGGCCCTCTGGGAGATGCTAGGTGAGAGGCTGAGGTTAGGATGTGGCCTAACTCTGAGAAGCTGAATGACCATACATCCTAAAGGGAGGGAAGAAGACATTACTGCTTCTGCTACTGCTGCTCTGAATTGAATCAGAATTAGTACAAGACCTCAGATGATTGACTCATGTTTATTCTCACTACAAGAATAAAGGAAAACCTGAATAGAGAGATGGGAAAGAAAATAAATCACATTTGTGTAAGGAAAAAGCCCACTGTGGGTCCTCTTAGAGGCTGAGCACATAGCATTTAAAGTTGAAAATAACCAAATTTTACTGGAAAGGAGCAGCCTGCTCCTTCTCCTTGTTTGAATTTTGTATTAGTCTTAAGTATATTACTACTGTTTCTAAATCATTAAGAGACAAGTATTCAGTTACTGCAGCAGATGGGCTAAAAGAATAGTTAGTTATTAGAACTTTTCTAGCATCTACCTTTAATAAACTATAACATGTCTCTGTAAGCTTATAAGGGGAGCATACTATAAACAAAACTTTGTAGTAAATTTATATTTATAAATGCAAGTAGATTTGTAAATATAATTATACCTTTCAAAATGATCAAGTTTAATTTTATAAACACAAATTAATTTGGCTTTCAAAATAAGGTTAAAAAGCAAATAAAATGTACTAGGTCCTGTTTTGTGTCTCAAAAAATTGTAATGTCTATTAAGTAGATGTATCTTAAGCGCTAGTCTTGGGCCCAGTGTTGTCTGAAGTTTTGTCCCTTTGGTGATGGTCATTCCTTTCCCAGCCACTAAGAAAGCTTCAACATAACAATAATATTGGAAGGCCTGAAATCCCCAAATTTGCCTTAATCTGGGTTAATCCCTCCAGATCAACTTCCTCCTCCACTTTCATTCCCCTCTGGCCCCACACCCATGGACCACTCCCCCTCTTTGTGCTATCAACCCTTTCTTGGTTATATTTTTGCTGTAGACTTTGTTGTTGTGAAACGTGCTAAATTATTTTATTAATGGTGCATGAGTGATGAATATATAGACAATGAAGGAAAACAAAGGACATATCAGCAGCCTGTGTGTTTGAAACATTAGACTGTTCATCCTTTTCTGGTGAATTATATATGGATTTGGTTTTGCTACCTATACAGCTCCTTACCAACCCACTCGCTATAATGTCACATTTTCCCAGCTTAGACTCTTTCAGTTTTTACTTGTCAAAAGGTCAGATTCATGTTACAAGCAAGAATAAGCACAGAGAAACTCAGTCATAGTGAAGATGATCTCTACTTTAGTAAATTCTAGCCATCTCTGTACCTGGTATAAAGGTAAACTCATTGCCTCTCTCTTTTCCAGTCTACCACTTTCTAATGTCTCATTTGCCATTATCTCCTTGTCAAGAATTGATTGCGTATAGGTGTTTAGCAAATGAGTTGAACTAGTTAACTTATAAAGAATTTCATAACTACATTTCCTTCACTTAGCACAAGATAAGTTAAAGCAAAGCAAATTGTTACTTATCTTTTTGCATTACCATGTAAATAAAGGCCCCCTTTTGAGCTTTTCTACAAATCACAGCAATTCTACGTGTCTTGCTTTCCATTTCTTTGGAAAGCTTTTTGTTTTGTTTTGTTTTGCTTTGTTTTGTTTTGTTTTTTGGGACTTTTTTTGTTCTGTATTTTCCTGTCTTTCACTGATATTTCTGTAAAGGAACACTTAACAAAACAGTGCTGTGATCTTTTAGCAGTTGATTCAGCATCTGCATCACTATCTGTGAGTGATATGATACACCCTGGTACTAAAGTCTAAACCCTTTGCTCAACATGACAGTTGTTCTGATGATCTTTTAAATTTACTATTCTTCAACTGGGAAATTGTCATACTCTGGGACAAGTTTGATGGTCTATCATGGCTCCCTGCACATCTGTGCTCATGCATTAAGGCAGATGGTAGTTAGGGGATGGGAAATGTTTTAATTTATATGCCTGGGGTTCAAGAACATATTTGCTCTAGCAATAGAAGCAATTTGGCCAGAGTATGTCTTTGAAGCCTATTTCAGATGATATCTTACATATGGTCATAAGAACAGCCCGAGTACCCAGTGACTTCCTGTAAGTTATTCCCTTGCACCTCTCAATTGTCCTACAATGGAGAGGTACTAATGATAATAAGTTTCTCTAAATTCCTCACATTTTATTGATTCTTTGTTTTATAGCTCTTGGAGAAAAAAAGTAGACTCCAAAACCCAGAAATACATGTCATGCTCTCAAAAACTCCCTCACCTTTGTCAATTCTGACATAGAAAGAAATGAACGTTCTCATTGCTATATGTTTTGAAAGACACACCAAAATTGTGTTTCAGATTTTCCTGGGAAATAGGCCATGTGTTTCCGAGGTATTTTTTCTTCCCCACTTTATAGAAATGGAATTGATATCAGAAATTGTAGTTGCTGTGACTGTTGCATATCACCAGCCAGGGACAATACAAGATGCCTTTCCCATTAGTTACTATTCCAGGCCATTAAGGTCTTCTTAAGTGAGGAGTTTAAGAAGAACACTGCTCTTATTTGGGCCATATTTATGATTTGAGTAAAAAAATTAATCACAAAATACATCTCTTTTAAACCCCAGGTTCACAGAAGTTAAGATTACTTAATGCAGAGATTATGACATATTGGAAAGGTGCCATTTGATATAATTTGCTTTACTGTGAATGAGAACATTCTAAAAGGAAGGAGACATCTGTCTTGTATGTTTTTACAGTCATCTTTCATCACAGTAGCATCAGATTCCAGGAAAATCATTCAGTTGTAGTTTCAAGACACGCTTGGTGATTGCTCTTAGTGGTTTTGAATAATTGCTGTCAGCTACAGAATATGTCAGAAAGACACACCCATGGGAAGACTATTCTTTTCTTATAGTTCCTTTAGTGTTTCATTACTTTCTTAGTCTAAATAGCTTGACACTAATCTAAATCAACAACAGTTACACTCTATACCTCCCATTGGTCATTTAAAAAAGGCCTTGAATAGGCTCCATGGGCCATGAGAACCAGGAGACACTTCAGGAAACAGGACCAAAGTATGATTTCTTTCTTTCATGTAAATTTAGATATTAAGTGATTTTATTTTCTTAGGTGTGGTGCTGTTTTTATAGAAAAGTGTCCATAATGCATATTCACTATGCACTTCCTCACTGAGGGTAATTCAATGCAGGAACTCAAGGAAGAAACCTAGAATCACAGAATGAAGCAGAGGTCATACATGAGCATTACTTACTGGCATGCTCCTAATGGCTAGTTTAGCTTGCTTTCTTATACTTCCAGGATCTTCTGCCAAGGAGTGGCATTGCCCAAAATGGAATAATGCCTTCCATATCAACCACTAATTAAGAAAATGCCATCCCACCCAGCTTGTCTACAACCTGATCATATGGCTCATTCTTCTCAGATAGCTTTTGGTTTGAGTCTATAACCAAAATAAAAGAAAACCACAAGACAGTTTCATAAAGACAGTTTCATATTTCTATAATCTTATTATTTTATATGTATGAGTGTGCTGCCTGTATCTGTCTGTCCAGGTACCCATGTGAATTCAATGTTCAGAGAGGCCAGAATAAGGTTTTGAATCCCGGAACTGGAGTTACAGATGGTTATTTAGCAGCCTTGTGTTTAGAATTGAATCTAGATCCTTTGAAAGAGGAGATAGTGATTATAACCACAGAGACTCACACTTTTCATTGTTTAGGAACTCTGTGCTAATTTCTAAAATAGATCAAGTAATTTACATTCAAAATATGTTGATATTCTTGACAGAAATTTTGTTGAAGAATCTGTGTATTTCTAATCAGCTGTTTCAGTGTGCAGTGGATACCTTGTTTCT
Organism: Grammomys surdaster; assembly: GCF_004785775.1. Classification (NCBI taxonomy): domain Eukaryota; kingdom Metazoa; phylum Chordata; class Mammalia; order Rodentia; family Muridae; genus Grammomys; species Grammomys surdaster. Next base: position 3,191,672 of record NW_021620542.1, read on the forward strand.
TAATATGTTGTTTCGACAACTCATGTATTTGTTGGACTTACAGTATTTGAGAATTAAGATGTGCATATGTGATTGGAAATATATGTGTGAGCCTCATAAATATGATGCATTTACATATAATGTGGTTTTACTGTGTAATACAGGCTGACCTCAAACTCTTGATTTTCCTACCTCAGGCTCCAGACAGCAGAGTTTTAAAGAAGTGCACAGTAATGCCTGGATCAGAATGTATTTCTAATGGTATTCCTCGTATAATTCAATAGATTTATAATACTAGCAGTAACAAATAATCTAAATATCAAGTATTTGTGTCATTTTCACTAACTCACATTTGAATAGCACATGTGCAATGTTAGAAATCTAATATCCATGTAAAATATCTATACTAATCTCAGTCTTGACAATACATATTGCAATATAGGCATTTAATTTTCAGTGCTTAAATCACGTACAAGCCTACAGAACAAGAATGCTATATTTTATATGAACATCTGCTTGTAAATATCAGATAGATAGATAGATAGATAGATAGATAGATAGATAGATAGATAGATAGATGATAGATAGATAGATAGATAGATGATAGATAGATAGATGATAGATAGATGATAGATAGATAGATAGATAGATAGATAGATAGATAGATAGATAGAT